>NW_015639527.1:1018819-1043417 GCF_001515625.1 Sinocyclocheilus rhinocerous | reverse complement strand
AGGCATTTTTTGACTTTTCGCTATTGCTTCAATGCAAAGGAAACCAGTGCGACCGCCAAGCTATTATTTGTTGCATAGTGAAGGGTACAGGGCTGGACTGGGGTTAAAATTTGGCCCTGGACAAATCCAGCCTATCCGGCCCTCAAGTTCCCCTGTGAATGTTTTGCTGTGTTATAGGGCCTTCAATTGGAGTATCGAGCGATTTGTGCTGTTTATCTCTTATAAATCGTGGCGGAAGCGCAGCGCTGTGCGGGAGACTGATCCCGCTCTGTTTTAACGCGCGGCTGGCGGATGCACCTGGTAGCGCCGCTTCACACTTTTGGAGTACTTGCTTTTTGCAGTTTCGCGTGGGCTGTAATTTAAAAACAGCGCCTAATATGAGGTCTCCCTCGCTTCGGCGATCGGCCCACCGGGAATGTCCCGGTGCTCCCGATGGCCAGTAGCTACATCGCTGGGTATGTTCAAGTAAGCTAGATGCCCAGATGCTGCGCAATTAGGCTTATTTAATATATCATGATGAGTCTCGAGTTCAGTATTTACACTAAATCTGCACAGATTTGGCTTACATAAACTTCCTCAAGAAATTAATTAGTAAACATAATTTACGAAAAGTAACCCGCCAAGTTGGCTAGTGATTTGACAGCGTTCCCCGCCACAGCTGATTTTTACCCGCATTTGGCGGGTTGGCGGGTGTTAATTTCAAACCCTGGAGGCGTCTATTTGAATTTAAATCTGCAAGACATATTGTTTGCTCATCTGCAATACGCCTATAGGATGTTTCCTATCAGATGTCAAATAGACGTTTAGAAAATGTCTTTAAAATGTTTATGATTTAGAATGCATGTAAAACTGACATCTTAGAGAGGTCTATCAGATGTTTGTACACAGCAGATGTTTTCCAGATTAAGCGATCTTTAACAGACATCTTGCAGACGTATGTGTGCTATCTGGGTTCTTCTATGGAACATAAAATAAGATATTTAGAAGAATGTTGTAGCAGTTTCAATTCCCATACAGTGGAGGTCAATGGGAACTAAAGCTCTTTAGTTATCAACATTCTTCAAAATATCTTCTTTTGTGCACAGCAGATGAAGGGGATGCTAGGGGTTTGTTCATATTCGTTACCCTAAGTATGAGCAATAGTGATACTAGTGCACCGTGAAATATACAAAATGATTGTATGCATGCATTTCATAATGAATGATTTAAGTTTCTTTTACTCTGGTTAAAAGGCTGCACTAGCGCAATACATCCATCCACTAATGCTTTAGAATGTTATCAAGCTATTTAGGACTGTTTACAGGAAAACTCCAGTTTGAATCTGTGCCCTAGTTTGGAGTACTATGTGTATAATTGGGTTCCTCGCATGAGTAAGATAACTGACAAGTATGTTAATTGCCACCTCTCCTCCCTAAGGCAGGCAGTTATTGAGGCCTCAGTCCCAGCAGGCTGCCATACGAACCTGGGCAATATGTTCTTCACCTTCTCACAAGGTGATTTGCCCTCAAGGTCACATGTGATGAGAGAAAACATGAAATCACCTTGACTGCTTGCCATTTTGTGTGACAGTTTTATCATGCCACAAGTTAATTATAGGTTTTCTTGGCTGTGGAGGATGTGGTCAAGTACAGTCGTTGCTTAAGACAATCCGAGTCCTTGAGTCCTCACGGTGTACTTGACTCGTGTGGATTCCTGCTTTATAAGTGATGAGGTGGCAGCGGTTTAAAAGGCATTGATTAAACAGCTTGTCACTGAATGGCCTAGCTATCACTCACGACTGTCTGAGAGTGCACATGGACTCACTCTACACATCTCTTTTTGATTTCAGATGAGGTCAAAATGTGCTTCTGTCCTTGCCTGACTTTAATTTCTGACTTTATTCTCCCATTCGATCTCCTTAAAAGCACAGGTGAAACACACACTGATGCGTCATCATCTTGGTAATGTTTTCTGTTAGTCATAATGAACTTCACAGTGAACTTACGATAGTCATGGAGTGACAAGCGGAGGAAATGCGTAAATGTTGGCGTTTTAATCATAGTTAGGAAAAAACGTAGAGTTTCTTTAAAGGAATAGTTCACCCAAAAATGAAAAATGTACTCGCCCTCAGCCAATGCGAGTTGTAGAGTTTGTTTCTTCATCAGAACAGATTTGGAGAAATGTAGCATTATATCACTTACTCACCAACGGATCCTCTGCAGTGAATAGGTGAAACAGCTGATAAAAACATCATAATAATCCACAAGTAACCCACATGACTCCAGTCCATCAATTAACATCATATGACGTGAAAAACTGTGTGTTTCAGGCCAAAATACAAGTCCATAATCCATAATAGTGCCTCCACCAGTGAAATGCGCAAATTTTCGGCAAATTTTCCTTTTTAGGTGAACTGTTCATTCAAAGGGGCCACATCCTAAACTTACTTGCATAGTTTTGATAGTTCAGTCAGTTTTTGCAGGTGAAATCCAGTCATTTTGAAATTTAGTCCCAAGATTGGGAATTTCATATGGGGGCAACACAGATTTAGCAATGGGTTAAAGTTCAGGCATGTTTATTTGCTGTGTTGACCAGCTGAAAGCTGCTTGGTTTGAAAGTGACTCATCTGTGATTTGTGCTTCATACATTGCTATACTATTGACAATAGACAATGGACCTTTTTGCCCACAAAATTTTGTTGAATTTTCACTAATGTGATGGCACCTTTACATTGCACGTTGTATCAGTTCATGCATTCCTTGAGAACTGAAACCAAGACCTTGCTGTTGCAAGTGCAATCTACTGTTTGAGTATGGTATGACCCTATTAAAGGTCAAGTGTGTAATATGTCCCTCACTAGCACCACCTAGTGGAGTTCTGAACACAGCAGATTTCTTGAACACATTCTCTCCCTCTGCCGTTGGTTAGCCGAACAGTTGGATTCACCCTAAACTCACACCATTGTTTGGCGCATTTAATAGTTTACACTTTTTAAAATAAAATAATTATACGATTAGTTGACTAAAAAAAAAATACACACAGAAAATACAAATTTTCCCACCAAGATTATTTGGCTTTCAATTCAAGTGCACATTTTGCTCCGTCATGTGGTGCCTTGAGCAAAGGCTTTGGTCCGTATTACTGGCCTGTCTTACCTTTAATACCGCTTGAAAGCCTGACTTTGATCAATTCAAAGCCTCTTGATCATACATTCAGACAGGTAGTCAACTCTTCATATGACTGTAAAGCGAACAGCCGCCTGCCTCTGTTGCCGTGACTGTGAGGAATCCCTCTTACTAATGAGAGACTTACGGAGAAAATCCGGTGAGAAATTAATGCTTTATGACAAATATTTTTAGAAATGATTAAACCCTTCTGGCATTGAGTGAGCAAGTCTGCTTATTGACTCAAGGCAACAGACAGATTTATGGTAGATTTGCCATAAGTCCAGAAGTAATGTATAATTCACTGTTGTGGTCTTCACCTTGGATTGACTTTGTTTTGCAGATTTATTGCTTTGGAATTGCCCCGGCCTGCACTTTTTTTTAATTGAACATCATCTGACCCAGCTCCCTAAGAGAAGGAAAATATGAAGTAGGTCAAGGATGTGGGAAAGAGAGCGCTTTTAGCATACTGAGTGTGCAGTTATTTTTCTTTTTTTTATTTTGTCCTCAGTGCTGTGATGAAGATGGAGAGTGAAGAGCCAGTGGATCATTATTTTGAATATTACCCTTTTAGCACTGCCCAAAGCTAATTGAAAAGTAAAAATTACTTAAAAAAAAAAAAAAAAAGAATAGTTCACCCAAACATTTTTACTCATGCTCATGTCATTTGAAAGCCCAAGCTCAATGACATGTTGGTATAATTTATATAAATACCAATTCTATAAACCGTAATAATGAGGTAAAAATTTTAGAAATAGTGGAAAGCATACAGAAAGTCTAGAATTTGCTGATGCTGCCTTGTAGATTCAATTTTGATTTTTTTGTGCTGTTTATTTTAGTATGTCACTGGATGCGATGGGTTCGATTTTGCATGGAAGTTAAGCTCTGCAGGTCTTTTGTACTGTGTAATATATGTACACAAAACCTGTTCTGTTTATTTTCCAGGGAGTAGGGTGAAAAAGAACTTTGTTTTTTCCAGTGCGTAGTTTATGACAGCCTTACAAACGCTGTGCTTTTCAATGCAAATGCAAAATTGCATAGCGGCTGGCCTGAGGAGGCCATGCTTATGGCAGAGTGTATTGTAAAGTTGTCATCTGTCATCATACATTTTCCTCCCGTCGGGCTCAGTTCTTTGATGTGAGTTGAGACAGTAATGTGTGTTTGGGAGAGAATGGCTGCTGCTCGCGCTGAATAGTGGAGTTGACAGCACTCAGCTGCAATTGGACATGCAGTGCAAAAGTGAGTCTCTCTCCACAGCATCAGATCGCTCGCTCGCTCTCTCTATCTCTCTCTCAGTCTCTCTATCTCATCCTAGCAGCTTGAGCCCTGTGCTGTATGGATTCTCCATTCTCGCTTCTCTTCCTTCTGGTCAGACTTCACAGAAGGACACACGCCGCAGGGCAGCTGGCGACCACGCGGATGATCCCCAGAATCTCTGACAGACTTGATATGACATCAAACGTGTCTGGCAGATGTGCACAATGGCGGATTTCTGTGCAAACAAATGCAGCAAGCACAGATTAATTATGCGCTACGGCCTATTCAGTGGGAGTGAATGTGAGAAATGTTATCTATTCTGTGAGATGATAGGGAAGGTTAATTGATGCACTGTAGCAATGACCCTTTTTATAAAGAACTAATTACACATCCGCTTGCTGGCTTGATGTTGATGAAAATAACCAATTAAACGAAACATGTAAAATATCTCACAACAAGCTATGTATAATTTGTAGCACTCACAGGTTTTACCTTTCAGAAGCTGCCATCAAAAAACATTCATTAAGGATTTTTAGATGTTATTAATTTGAAACCAATTTATTTTAAAAATAGTTTCCTTAAATAACTATAGCACTGTAAATACCATAAATGAAAAGTGAGTGAGTACACTAGTTATCAAGGTGCATCATGGGATTGAATGACTGGGATTGAGTGCACTTTATAATGACCACTATGGTTTTGGACACCACTAAAAATGGCTCTCCCTTTATATATTGCACTGTAAAAGGGTATACGGGTCGATTTGGGACAGAGCCACTGTTTGGACGATTACATTAGAGAAGATATGTTTCAGTACTATATCTTTCAACATACCTTCTCATGTTTAGTCACAGTATTATTTGCTACAGTGTAGCTAGTAGTAAAGTAACAAGTAGTGGTCTTTGTGCTATTTGAACTGAGGCAAATCAGTACAGCGATCTGTCACACCAAATTAAAGAGCGTTAAAACAAAGTTTATTGTTTGGATTTTGTTTAGTTTGAAAGCTAATACTTTGTTTTATCAATAAATAATAAAACGCCAAACCTATTTTTGCTCATAATCGTGTTTCTCCACAACTTCCAAATTTACAAAAAAAGACAAGCTCATGATAACAAAATGATAAGCTCATCTTATACAGTAAAGGCTAAGGTCACACAAAGAACAATATCTATAAAGATAACTATAATAGCTATAACTGTATTAGCATCCACACCAACAAACGATAGCATTCTGTTTACAGTCTTTTGAATTCTGATTGGGTGCTTACAGTCTGCTGGATTCTGATTGGCTTCCAATGTTTTATCATTCATCAGCTGGAGAAAAATCATTCTGAATGAGATTCCAATTATATAATTTCTCTGAATTGTTATTGTTAACTGTGGTGTGGACTTCACTTTTCTCATAGAATTAGAAGATTATTAAAACTTAGTTATGTTGTGAACAGGCCTTAAGTAAAGCTATATTCGATATGATGGCTTTGTGTGACGAACACAATGGAATTTAAGTCGCTGTTAAACACCAGTTTATCCTGAACAGGAGCGAGAGAGAGAGAGAGTGGACTCCAGATAGAGGTTCCAGAGGTGAACTGGTAAAGTGGGGAGCTTTCACTGGCTTCAGTTCATCTCACCTTTGAGAGATTGGCCTTTTGCCCTTCTTTTCACTTGAGCAGTGAAATGCTTCAAATGCCTCCCACACATCTTTACTGTGTCCAGCTGAAAGCGGGCGAAGGGGTCAGGTGGAGAATAACACACTGTGATTTGAGTAGGCTTGGAGTGCTAAGAGAGAAACACAATGTCCAAAGGCACCTGAGGGACACTTGCACATGAGATTTGTAACATGTTTTGTCAGTCAGGTCAAGTAATACACTCTTTTTTTTCACATAAGCATGTAACTTTCATAATGTGACATTTTTATTTTTATTATTATATATATATATATATTTTTTTTTTTTAATAAAAGACTATTTTTGAGACAATTCAAAATTCAAAAAGACAATTCAGTGGAAAATATAAGTGTTTTGATTCCCTAATTATCAGCAGTTATTGACAACAGATTACTGTCATGTCAGTCAAAAGTGGCTGAGAAAAGGCTTTGTACAGTGAGAAAAACGTCTCCTGTGTGGAATTGCTTTGACTTGGGTGAAAAAGACAGCAGTTGTGCTTTGCAGCTTGAAAAACTGTTATTCAGATCTTGAATAAATTATACACAGAAAGCGAGCAATGCCACAATACTAAAATGCTCCCATTATAATCACTGAAGCTGTCAGTCACTGCACGTTTACACAAGTTCACACCACTGCTTGTGCAACTCAGCAGGAGCTCAGTGTTTGTCCGCGCAGAGTTCTGCATTACCATTATATTCAGCAAAACTCACTGCACAATAAATCTTATTTACTCTCTCTATGCTTTGTTGATTATAAAGGGAGTGTTGTAGTTTGTCACATCACTCACTTGCAGTGTTATATTGAGTGTTCTACATTGCATGTGAGTGGCATATCTAACAATGAACTCCAAATTACTGCCAATGCTTTTGTTTTTTGGTCCTAAATCTTCTTTTTTTTTAAGTGTCTTGTGACGTTTCTTTAGCATTCAGTTTTCACCACAAACATAAGTGACAATTAAAACATGCATCTGTGGTTCAGACTACATGAAACTAACTTGTTAAGAACGGTTGTTGTTGCTGATAGGCCTAAAGACTATGCCTGTGATTGATTACAATGCTTAACCACTTCAAAAGACAACATGTTTAGTTCATGTTTAGTTAATCATGAAAACCTCAATCATAATCTCAGATGTTTATAATATTAATTGCACAACTTTGATTTTTGTTTCAGTGTTGTTGTTTATGCAGTTTATTGGTTCATATTTGTTTTTCATATTTATTTTCCATATCTCAGCTGCACTGCAAAAAAAAAAAAAAGATTTTCTTACTCTGTATTTTTGACTTGTTTTACAAATATCTAAACATTCTTTAATCAAAATACATTTACTTGAGAATACATTAATACAAAATACATTTACTGTTTTTAAGATCAAATCAAGACATTTTCAAGAAAATAAACCTAATTAAAAGGGGAAACAAGTTTTATTTTTCTTACCCCATTGCCAGATATTTGTTCTTGTTTTAAGCATAAAATCACTTAATTTTAATATTTATTATTTATTATTTTTATGTATTTTATTTATTTTTCCCAGAAAACAAGACTTTTTGGTGCATCCCTAGAAATATTTTTTTGGGTGTGACTACATTTTATCCAAAATGATTTGATTGGACAATGGAAAAGTCGTCCAATAAAATCTATTATTGGTAGACATTTTTCCCCCATATGGCCTTGGTTATGTCACAGAAGAATTGTTGAAGAGGCAGAAGTAGTCCTTACACATGTGACAGATTATACGATTATAAAACAAATGCGTTTTCTCTATAAAATGACATGCATAGATGAATTGTGCACAATAAGACAAGAAAAGTAAGCACAGTTGCTTTTAATTTCATGTTTTTCCTCATTTGACCATACAACTAGAGAGGGGTAAATGCGAATGTGGATTTGAACAGACAGGGAGCAGATATCACTGTTGTGTCTGACAGCTTTTTGTGTTACTGTGTGTGAGTGAAACAGAGAGACATTATGTGTGACAGCGCTTGTATCTGTGACAATGTTTGTGTTTGTGTGTGTGTGTGTGTGTGTGTGTGTGTTCTAGTGTGTGTGACTAGAAGCCAGAATACCTCCAAAGTCTATTGAGGCTGTAGATCATCACAGCATCTCCAGTTCGATCAATCCACAGGCGGGTCCGATGTTCTGTGGGTCTGAACCTGCTCTTATCAGCCAAACGCACTGGAGCACAACCGCACAGTCCAACCCCGTGGTTCAATACCGAGCCCAAATACTCTTTATTTTCTGGCAGATAAAGGTGCGGCTGGAGCATGAAATTTTGAGCCTTTTTCCCATTATTGAAGGTGTAATTTTGTCGTTGCACATATTAGATCTTCATGGCCGGTGCGTTTCAATAGTCAGCACATTGTCTGTAAATAAAGCTGCTTTAATGAGTTTCACTAATTGCTGATTTAGATTTATTGATTAGTTCCAGAGCTCAATTGCTTCTTAATTTGCAAGTTGAATATATTTTCAAGTATTTGTTCTTAAGTATGCAACACAAAAAATAGGGGTTCATTCTGATTACAAATTAAAGGAATAGTTCACCCAATAGTTCAAAATTTAGTTAAAAAAAAAGTAGTTTTATACATGTCACGCAAAGTTTGACTTGGCATAACCGATGGCTATCATGTGACTGAGTAACATGATAGCAGATCCTCATGCAAAGCTATTGTATGATAATAACATATGATATGATAATAATATAATAATGTTAAAGGAATAGTTCAATGGATCCTCTGCAGTGAATTGGTGCTGTCAGAATGAAAGTTTTTATTGTGAAAAATAACACAATAATCCACAAGTAATCCGTTTAAAACTATTGTTTCTGGCTAAAATGCAAGTCCTCTATCCGTAATATTGCTTTCTCCAGTGAAAAGGTCATCTGAAGCAGGAGAGAACTCTCATTGTGACGGCACCCATACACTGCAGAGAATCCATTGGTGAGCAAGTGATATAATGCTTTCTCCAAATCTTTTCCTATGAAGAAACAAACTCATCTACATCTTGAGATGAGGGTAAGTAAAATCGCAGTACATTTTTATTTTTGGGTGAACTGTTCCTTTAAGTGTAATCTTTAACAGATTTCACAGGAAATATAATGTTCATACTGTATTTTATAATGCTTTGATGCCAAAATTCACTTTTAGCATTTAAAATAATTTATTTTAGTTTTGTAGTCTTTTATTTATTTATTAATTTTAGACAAAACAGTATAGAATTATAATATCTGTAATTTATCAGTTATCAGCCATAACATGACAATAATTGCACAGAACAAAGGTAAAGATCTGTGTTTTTGTGCTTTATGTGTCACTCAGGAAAGACAGACTTTTCACTTAACCACAGTAACAGTAAACTTTGTGGATACCAGTCTCCTTTATCCATTAGCCTAGAAAAGCACTCTTTTGCTTGCATTGTTAATCGGCATGTTCAACCACCAGATGTGCCACCAATTCAAGGTTAACCTCTGTGCCTGCACATGTCCTTGGACAGATAATACGAGCATCAGTAATTCTGTGCAGGGATGGGCTTCTGACTTTGCCGTCCTCAGAGGAGGA
This sequence comes from Sinocyclocheilus rhinocerous, assembly GCF_001515625.1. NCBI lineage: Eukaryota > Metazoa > Chordata > Actinopteri > Cypriniformes > Cyprinidae > Sinocyclocheilus > Sinocyclocheilus rhinocerous. Next base: position 1,033,803 of record NW_015639527.1, on the reverse strand, counting down.
ATTAGGTTTAATTTGCATGCCTCTTGTTTTAATGGAAATATGCTAAACAAATATAAAACACCATCAAGCAAATGAATGCAAATCTAAAGAGTCACTTATTTATTTATTTATTTATTTATTTTTATGTGTGTATTGTTTATGAGTTGATTATTTAAGGCACTCACTGACAGAAACATAAATTGCGCTTATGCTCAAGCTTATGACCCAAAGGCTTTCACAAATTAAACAACATTTTGTAAAGAGAGATGAGACAATGAGAAATGATTTGAAGAAGATTTAATCATAACCTCTGAAGAGGGTGATATTGGAATGGCTTTTCAGAAGGATCAATTACACTCCGAGTCTTTGTGTCCATACCTCTGATTGTGTGTCTGTGTGCTGTTTTATGCTTTGGCAGTAAAAACCCACAATGTAATCTACAATATTCTGAAGCCAACATTAGAAATTGCTTATTTAGAGTGTCTTTCTTCTAGATTTTTCAGTGATTCAGCACCTTACAGTACATACTGTCAGAGTAGTTTTTATCAGGCACAAAAACAATAAAGATTGAAGTGTGATGGCAGCATTAAAGGGATAGTTCTGTCATCATTTACTTATGTCATTCAAACCTGTATGACTTTATTTAGTCTGTGAGATACAAAAGAAGATGTTTTGAAGAATGTTGGTAACCAGACTGTTTTGGTGACCATTTTGGTAAACCTTTTATATTGATTTGCGGTAGCAGCATTTAAATATATTTTTTAAAAAGTGTACTTTATAGTATTTGAAGCAGGAGAGAACTCTTATTATGACGGCACCCATACACTGCAGAGAATCCATTGGTGAGCAAGTGATATAATGCTTTCTCCAAATCTTTTCCTATGAAGAAACAAACTCATCTACATCTTGAGATGAGGGTAAGTAAAATCGCAGTACATTTTTATTTTTGGGTGGTTCGTTCCTTTAAGTGTAATCTTTAACAGATTTCACAGGAAATATAATGTTCATACTGTATTTTATAATGCTTTGATGCCAAAATTCACTTTTAGCATTTAAAATAATTTATTTTAGTTTTGTAGTCTTTTATTTATTTATTAATTTTAGACAAAACAGTATAGAATTATAATATCTGTAATTTATCAGTTATCAGCCATAACATGACAATAATTACACAGAACAAAGGTGTGTTTCTGTGTAAATCTGTGTTTTTGTGCTTTATGTGTCACTCAGGAAAGACAGACTTTTCACTTAACCACAGTAACAGTAAACTTTGTGGATACCAGTCTCCTTTATCCATTAGCCTAGAAAAGCACTCTTTTGCTTGCATTGTTAATCGGCATGTTCAACCACCAGATGTGCCACCAATTCAAGGTTAACCTCTGTGCCTGCACATGTCCTTGGACAGATAATACGAGCATCAGTAATTCTGTGCAGGGATGGGCTTCTGACTTTGCCGTCCTCAGAGGAGGAATTAGGTTTAATTTGCATGCCTCTTGTTTTAATGGAAATATGCTAAACAAATATAAAACACCATCAAGCAAATGAATGCAAATCTAAAGAGTCACTTATTTATTTATTTATTTGTTTATTTTTATGTGTGTATTGTTTATGAGTTGATTATTTAAGGCACTCACTGACAGAAACATAAATTGCGCTTATGCTCAAGCTTATGACCCAAAGGCTTTCACAAATTAAACAACATTTTGTAAAGAGAGATGAGACAATGAGAAATGATTTGAAGAAGATTTAATCATAACCTCTGAAGAGGGTGATATTGGAATGGCTTTTCAGAAGGATCAATTACACTCCGAGTCTTTGTGTCCATACCTCTGATTGTGTGTCTGTGTGCTGTTTTATGCTTTGGCAGTAAAAACCCACAATGTAATCTACAATATTCTGAAGCCAACATTAGAAATTGCTTATTTAGAGTGTCTTTCTTCTAGATTGTTCAGTGATTCAGCACCTTACAGTACATACTGTCAGAGTAGTTTTTATCAGGCACAAAAACAATAAAGATTGAAGTGTGATGGCAGCATTAAAGGGATAGTTCTGTCATCATTTACTTATGTCATTCAAACCTGTATGACTTTATTTAGTCTGTGAGATACAAAAGAAGATGTTTTGAAGAATGTTGGTAACCAGACTGTTTTGGTGACCATTTTGGTAAACATTTTATATTGATTTGCGGTAGCAGCATTTAAATATATTTTTAAAAAAGTGTACTTTATAGTAGTTGTTATATTTATTTAATCTGTGAATTGGTTATTTGATTAGCAAATTCTTTATTTACATGCATGAACTGATGCACTGAAATGAATCAGACTTTTCAGTGATGCATATGAAAGAGGATATTCAATAGTGTTTCAGTTCATTTGGCTGTAAAGCTGTGGCATTTAATGACACACAACTTACTGGAAAAAGTATAGCTCATTACTGAAAAAGCTTCATGCAGCAGAGCTACTGAACAAATTATCCACTTGCAGTTAGTTACATCCCCACACTGATGATAATTGAAAACTGCACCACCAAACACACCATAGCAGGAAATTACAGCAGTGGCCAATTAAACGCTCAATAACCAGATTGCATGTAAAAGCATGGCAAGATATCAATGAGTTCAATAAATAAGCAAAATGTTGGAGTATATGAAAATATTGGGTGATATGTATTGCTCTAATTACTGTAGATAAAGCAACTTAATTGGGCCAATATAGAGCTGATAGAGAAGCATGCTGGAATGGATTTCTTCTCTGTTATTTTGTGGCTCCATTTACAAATTCAATGTATTAAAAACTAATTGCATGACAAGAGAGCTTCAGAAAGATTGTACAAATTTTGATTTTGTGATGAATTTATTAATCATGTGCAATGTAGGAAATTATATCGGCTAAGGAAATCTACTTTACAATCAACTCCCTACTAGAGTTACTGATAAATGAGACACTGATTGAAAGTGAAAGTGACAAAGTGATGTGACATGTGGCCAAGTATGGTAACCCATACTCGGAATTTGTGCTCTGCATTTAACCCATTCGAGTGCACACAAACACACACACACACACACACCCGGAGCAGTGGGAAATTGGGGCAACTGGCCCCATGATTTCTGATATTTCTTATATCAGGTTTCTTAGGTCATTATCTTAAAGTGTGTTTTGTTCATAGTCTTTCTGTTATTTAGTCAGTTGATTTAATGATTCATTTTTAATACAAAAATGATTGCAGTATGATTTGCTGTATTTACTTAATGTTGAAAGTACGACAGAAATAATGGAAAGGGGGTTAAATCTGCCCCTGAGTCAAGTACTTGACTCTGGTCTACTCCAGTGACACTCCATCGCAGCTATTATTTTCATTTGTGTAGCACCTTTCACAACACATATTGTTTTAAAGAAGACTTAGTGTCTTACAAACCCCCACAGAACAAGCCAAGGGCGAGAGTAGCCAGGAAAAGCTCCCTGAGATGGTTAGACAGAATGAGGAGGAAGACACCTTGAGAGGAACCAACCTCTGAAAGACAAATTGAAAAGTGAAGTATGCAGTTTCTGCACTACTAGTGTCACCTAGCGGAATTACAAAAATAAAGCATATTTTTAAACAATCTTTGCAAACGTCCCTTACAATCACCACAGCCTTTCTCACATCGTGATATCGTACTATTTTTTTCTGGGGCTTGATGGTAAAGAGCTAACAATTGTGGCAGAATCTTGAGTTTAGCTTGCCTGTTGAGAAGAAACTTTTTGATTGAAACCCAAACATTCCATCAAATTCTGTACAAGCACCTCCAGTGTTTACATTTGTTTTGCCACATTATGTGTCGCTGTATATTTTGGCATAGTAAATCTTCAAATTTTGTAACCGAATCTGAATTACTTTACAAAGTAACACGTCAAGCATGATCCCACTCTGGCTAAACACCCTATGGCTCAGCCTGCTACAGTAGTCACACCCCAAACTCTCGCTATTGGTTGAATTGGAAAGAGAGTTTGACAGATCTGAGTGGACCTCCCTAAATGTTTTGATGGTGCCTAGGAGACTCAATATTTAAACTAGGGGGAGAGAAACCCATGAATGGCATACTTGGAGTAGTCAATAAACTTGGTTAAGAGAACGTATTTTGCCATATAAATTTAACAGATTTCACCTTTAAACAAATATGTGCAAGCTTATACAGCCACATGCTTGTTTTTGAAGTGCACACTACCTAGTATACTTGTTTTGTAGAGCACAATACCATATACATGCAAATTAAAGGGATAGTTCACCCAAAAATGAAAATTCTGTCATTAATTACTCACCCTCATGTCGTTCCAAACCCGTAAGACCTTCGTTCATCTTCGGAACACGAATTAAGATATTTTTGGTTAAATCCGAGAGCTTTCTGTCCCTTAAATTTGATTAGTAATGCGTTATATTACTGCGTTACAGCAAAAAGTAATATACTACTGTAATATTATTACTTTTGTAATGCGTTACTCCCAACACTGCTGTTCAATGATGGCTTTCATAGCCCTGGACCTGTTTTCAAACCTGTGGGGTTCAGTAAATCTTTCAGAGAGCGAGTAAACTCCATTTCCCCCTGTAATCTCATTTGCCTTTGATGACAGTGGTGCGTCATATGACGCTGGCGGTTTGGCAGTGGCAAAGTCGATCCTGGCAGCCAAACCCACCGACCACACATCAGCTGCTGTTCCAAACCCATAAGACCTTCGTTCATCTTCGGCACACAAATTAAGATATTTTTGGTTAAATCCGAGAGCTTTCTGTCCCTTCATAGACAGCAATGCAATTGACACGTTCAAGGCCCAGAAAGGTAGTAAGGACATCGTTAAAATAGTTAATGTGACATCAGTGGTTCAACCGTAATTTTATGAAGCAATGAGAATACTTTTTGTGAGCAAAAAAAAATAAATAATAAAAATAAAAAATAACAACTTTATTAAACAATTTCTTCTCTTCCGTGTCAGACCCTGCCGCCATTCACAAGAGTACCATGACGCATGGTACTCTCGTTCAAGTTGTCATCTTGAAGCATTAATTGTATGTTAGACCATATAAGGTAAAGAATATAATGCTTGAGCTAAAAAACATTCTGTTTCCTGTTGATTATAAAGCACCAGCCGAGAGGATGCAAGAAGTCATGTGATGGAAAACATTCATTCCGTTCTAGAAGCTTGATGCTCATCTTGACACCACGTATCATAAAGTACAAGAAAAGTGCGAGACAAGAAATGTTATTTTAGAGGCCCTACATCCTAGCTTCTAGGAAGATGCTTTGCATTAAAAACTTAGAAAAGCAAATCAACCCTAATCTAAGGGGAAACAGACAGTTACCTTAAAAGGAGTCATATGTTGAGTATGCATTATGATTGGAAACTTCCTGGTTTGATTAGGATATAAATACTGAGTCGATGTGTTCCTCTTTGTCGCACACTCTGTGTGATTATCAGACCTTGTTACAAGAATAAACCCTATATTTTCTTATTCTGCAATACTCGCTGAGTTATTGCCTCACAATAAGAGTTGTGCAATAATGTGCAATACAAAACTAGTATGCACTAGGAAGAAATATTTATCACAAAGGGATTTAATCTTGCTATTTGTACACTAAATTAAATGTACAACCAGTGTATAAATAACTTTCACTCAGAAATTACTCAGAAATTTCACATAAGTACAAAGAAAATGCAAGTAACATTGAATTAAATGTGAAATTTAGAAGTAGAAAGGCTGTAATAGTATTTTCTTGTCACTCCATTAATCTGTTTTATTTACAGCTTAGAAAAATCATTTTTACAGTGTGGGGGTGTTGCAATATACCAGTATTGATGATAACTGTGATATTTGATATGTCAGTAAAGTGTCAAATCGTTATCAAACAACACAAATGGGTCTAGTTTTTCTGCTTTCTGACACTTTAGTGAATGAGGTCAGCTGATATATTCCCTGCTGTTATTATAAGACTAATTATTAGCATAGTCTTCATTAGCATAAACTGCTAATCTGTTAGATTAGATTAGAAATGAATCACTGTACACTGACAAAAAAACTAAAAAACAATAGCTTTAGTCTAATAAATACACACAACAGGCCAGAAGGGGCTTCGTTATCTAGAAAGTCGCAATTCCGGTTATGGAAATAGAAACATTTACTGAAGATAAGATATAAGAATATTTCAAATTAGCTGCTTATTATGTGCAAAATTATAATAAGAAAGGTCATTTAGTTTTGATAGTACGGTGGCAATCAGAAATGTCCTCATAAGGGATGAGCAGAAGCTGAAGGGGAGGCGATATGCAATATATCTAAATGAATCATGCGGCGTTTGATCCGCAGCTGATATTAGATTTTCCCTCTCTCTTATTATTGGTCCTCCCTGAATTGGCCAAGTGATATAAACACTGATGACAGCTTTAGTGCCGCCGACTCTGTGCATTTACGCCTGACCTCGATGTGCTGTTGCTCAGAGAATACGAGTGTCTCTCTGATAAAGCCACCTGCAATATTTAGATTTTAGTTTATTTTTTATTTTTTGATGTAGCCACAGAAACTGAGCCATAATATACTTTCTGGGCCACATCTGGGAGAGAGTGGCAGTGTTCAAAAAAAAAAAAAAAAATCACACACACACACACACCACAGAAGATATTTATAAAATAAATCAGAAGAATGTCCCATGAAGACACTGGTTTAAGCCCTGTATTTAGCTGAAAGTACTCAGTCACAGTTGTACACAACAGCCACGATTTGAAAAAGCCCATTAAAGAAATAGTTCATCCGAAAATGAAAATTTACTGAACGTTTACCCTCAGACCATCCAAGATGTAGATCTGACGGCACCCATTCACTGCAGAGGATTTATTTGTGAGTAAGTGATGCAATGCTAAATTTCTCCAAATCTTTTCTGATGAAGAAACAAACTCATCTGCAACTTGGATGGCCTGAGGGTGAGTACATTTTCAGCAAATTTTCATTTTGGGGTTAAATGTTCCTTTAATGGGTCTGTTCAAATTGTGGCTGTTGTACACAACAGTGACTGAGGCCTTTAGGCAAAATACAGGGCTTAAACATAGCCGTCTTCATGGGAAATTCTTCTTATTTATTTCTTCAAAGGAAGAGTTGACATTTTGAGCGAATCAGGCAGTTGCTAGACGTAGCATAATTGGATCCTTGGGCTTCAATTTATAGCCGTACATCCAAATTCAGCTTTAGGGTAAGTCTCTTCAGGTGATACTCCAAAATGTAGTCACTTTGTTTCACTTTCATCACATAGCGAAACGTTCTGTTCATTTTAAAGTCTTCGAATGGCATATGCCTCAAATGAATGCGTATTGCAAAGTAAAGGCATTATTATGGCTTGTATTTGGGAAGAAATCACAAATGTGTTGGGTTGCTAATTTGTCTGGAGGCATATCTAATATGACAAGTGTATTTAAGTAGCTGCTGTGAATTCAATAGGAACATCTCATTACAGTCTAGCATGCTCTTTCCCACCGAGAAGGATCACCATGGCGATTAGAGAGAGAGAGTGAAGAAGCACATCATGTTTTGCATTAGTGAGAGACGTTGTCTACACAGTAATTTAATCTACTCGCGATCTTCTTTAAGTCTTTAAGTGTCATTTTAGAGCATACACGCGTTATTTGTTTTTTGCTTTATAACAAGACAAGACAAGCCTAACAAGGTCACCTCAAAACAAATGTGTCAAAAGTGTAACATAACTTTTTAATTATCATTTTGAATGTTTTATATATGAAGTGACAGTAAAGACTTTTATATTAATTAAAATGTCATTTTTAATTACGTTTCTGTTTCAAATAAACACACATATTAAGCAGTACAACTTTTTTCAACATTGATAATAATAAGAAATATTTCTTGAGCACCAAATCTTGAACATATTAGAATGATTTCTGAAGGATTACATGACACTAAAGACCCTGAACATCTCCAGAATAAATTACATTTTAAAATATATGAAAATGAAAATTTACTGAACGTTTACCCTCAGACCATCCAAGATGTAGATCTGACGGCACCCATTCACTGCAGAGGATTTATTTGTGAGTAAGTGATGCAATGCTAAATTTCTCCAAATCTTTTCTGATGAAGAAACAAACTCATCTGCAACTTGGATGGCCTGAGGGTGAGTACATTTTCAGCAAATTTTCATTTTGGGGTTAAATGTTCCTTTAATGGGTCTGTTCAAATTGTGGCTGTTGTACACAACAGTGACTGAGGCCTTTAGGCAAAATACAGGGCTTAAACATAGCCGTCTTCATGGGAAATTCTTCTTATTTATTTCTTCAAAGGAAGAGTTGACATTTTGAGCGAATCAGGCAGTTGCTAGACGTAGCATAATTGGATCCTTGGGCTTCAATTTATAGCCGTACATCCAAATTCAGCTTTAGGGTAAGTCTCTTCAGGTGATACTCCAAAATGTAGTCACTTTGTTTCACTTTCATCACATAGCGAAACGTTCTGTTCATTTTAAAGTCTTCGAATGGCATATGCCTCAAATGAATGCGTATTGCAAAGTAAAGGCATTATTATGGCTTGTATTTGGGAAGAAATCACAAATGTGTTGGGTTGCTAATTTGTCTGGAGGCATATCTAATATGACAAGTGTATTTAAGTAGCTGCTGTGAATTCAATAGGAACATCTCATTACAGTCTAGCATGCTCTTTCCCACCGAGAAGGATCACCATGGCGATTAGAGAGAGAGAGTGAAGAAGCACATCATGTTTTGCATTAGTGAGAGACGTTGTCTACACAGTAATTTAATCTACTCGCGATCTTCTTTAAGTCTTTAAGTGTCATTTTAGAGCATACACGCGTTATTTGGTTTTTGCTTTATAACAAGACAAGACAAGCCTAACAAGGTCACCTCAAAACAAATGTGTCAAAAGTGTAACATAACTTTTTAATTATCATTTTGAATGTTTTATATATGAAGTGACAGTAAAGACTTTTATATTAATTAAAATGTCATTTTTAATTACGTTTCTGTTTCAAATAAACACACATATTAAGCAGTACAACTTTTTTCAACATTGATAATAATAAGAAATATTTCTTGAGCACCAAATCTTGAACATATTAGAATGATTTCTGAAGGATTACATGACACTAAAGACCCTGAACATCTCCAGAATAAATTACATTTTAAAATATATTAAAATAGAAAACACTTATTTTAAATTCTAATAAGATTTCACAATATTACCATTTTAAAAATCATACCTACCACAAACATTGGATATTTTAAGACTGTAGAATAAAGAATAAGGACTTGAAAAATAAAATAGAATAAAGAATATGAATACTTGAAATATACAGTAGCACTTGGGGCACGTGGACCAATTAAGTAATCTTATTTATTTATTTATTTATTGTCCTTTTTGAAGTTTAATATGTTGTTGTAGTTGCATATACATTCTTCACAATTCCTTTTTTTGTGTTTCATGGTAAAAAAAAATAACAGCATACAGGGAAATGCAGGAGAGTGAGTAAATAATGACATTTTGATTTCAATTTTTTTTTAAAGAAAACACTCATATTTATCTGCATTTCCTTTTCTGATTGTATAATATCTCAGACAAATTGAGTGACATAACATTTTGTCAAATGCAGAAGATACCCCTCAAAACGCTCTCACCTCTGCAGACTTTAAATGACAGGACTCCTCAGTAAACAGGTAACCAATTTTAACCTGTCAGTTAAACATGTATGAAGAGCGATTGGCTAATGTGTGCTCATAAATTAAATATGGCTGCGCAGAAAGCCAGATGGCTCCAAGATGTAGAGTTATTCGCAGTAATTTAGTCTCTGAATTTAAACCAGTGAACGGAAAATGAGAAGTGTCTTGATTCGCAAAATTGTTCAAGGGGGTTCTGTTTGTGAGAGGTCTTGACACAAGATAAGAGTAATTGCTGCAAAATGTCTGTGCTGTGTGTAATGAGCGCTATCTCTCTAAAACGTCAATGCTTGAGAGACGACTTTCAAGAACAAATACTCTTTCACAGCCTCTGTTTCAAGCAGAACCGATGCTTTGAGGTATTTTGGAAACCACCTCCGCCAACCGGTTTGCAATACACCTTTTGGAATGTTATGCAAATGGAATGCTCTGTTTCATAAGACCACCTCAGATGAAAGCAGCCAAAAGCCAGTTTGATGTATAAAACATGAATTACTTTTGAAGGTTTCACAGGTGTACAATAGCAGCACATCCTCTATCACTGAGCAAGGCAAACATTTTTTACTCCTTGATGTGTGATGTCCACTTTTAAGCGAAAGTATTAAAAATACTTTTAAAAATAATGTTTGGTGATTTATTAATACATTCATGAAAGGCCTAAATCCCATGGATTTTTATTTTATTTTATTTTATTTTATTTTGTTTTATGTTTTATGTTTTATGTTTTATGTTTTATGTTTTATTTTTTGTTTTGCTTTGTTTTATTTTTTTTTACTCCTTGATGTGTGATGTCCACTTTTAAGCGAAAGTATTAAAAATACTTTTTAAAATAATGTTTGGTGATTTATTAATACATTCATTATTTTATTTTATTTTATTTTATTTTATTTTATTTTATTTTATTTTATTTTATTTTATTTTATTTTATTTTATTTTATTTTATTTTATTTTATTTTATTTTATTTTATTTTATTTTATTTTATTTTATTTTATTTTATTTTATTTTATTTTATTTTATTTTATTTTATTTTATTTTATTTTATTTTATTTTATTTTATTTTGTTTTATTTTATTTTATTTTATTTTATTTTATTTTATTTTATTTTATTTTATTTTGTTTTGTTTTGTTTTGTTTAAGGTTCCATAATGTTAGTTAATGCATTAACAACACTGATAGATTAAATCGTAAACAGTAATAGTAATCCATAAATAGTATTAACAAATTCAACTTTTGATTTTAATAATTTATTAGTAAATGTTGAAATTAACATGAACTGAGATTAATAATTTTTAAAAATAATTTTTCTATACAGCAAGAAGTAAGAAAGATGCTCTTTTTATTTTCTAATACACTTCCTTCTAATACACGCCTCTTAATAGTGCAGGTAAATTATCATATAAATGCTTCTCAGTGCTTATAATTCCCATTAATCTGATTTTATTTTTCATAATAGCCGCTAGTAAACTTCCCCCTGCCTCTTAGACTTTATTAAAGATCTTGTGATAAACACAATTCCCTTATCACTGTTTCACAACAGGATTTGACTGGAGCATGAACCAGTTCAAAACATTTCAGGCGGATTTGTTTTAATGAACCCAACCTCTGTTCTCGAACTAGAGATTCAGAGAGCTGCAAGTGCTTTCTTTGAATAGCCATATTATTACACTAATTATCTCACTCACTACTTACCTGTACTGCAGTCCTTTCCTTTGCTCAGGCTATAACAAATAAATATGCTAGTGAGGTAAGCACTTATGTCTTACTCTCCAATCCAAACAATAAACTTACTTGTCCTTGAAAATACCCCTTTAATGGCTTGTTATGGCTGTATGTTGTTACAGCACCATCATAAAATATTACTGCCAGTGCTGCATAGATGTGTTTCTATAGTATAACAGTATACTTGTTTGACTGCTGTGAATTAAAACCCCAGAGCATTATGACACGGTCAGGGTATTGTGTCCTTTATTACGTAGCTGGTATTACGTTTTTTTTTTTTTTTGCCAAGGGTATTATATATGCATGCATATGTTCCTATAATTATTGCACACTGCGAGTAGTTTGTCATGCAAAGTGCATCTGTGTCAAAACGATATTTGATGCTTTGCGCAAGTCAGTAGTCTGATCTTAAAGGTTGGAATGTGAAGAATCAGACATGTTACAAAAGAGAATAGATACAGTTTAATGATAGCATCCTGATTTTACGTTTGCTGGATGAGCACATTCTGATGCTGATGATATTTTATCAGGGGATCTGATCTTAATAAAATAAACTGAAAGTATTTCTATAATTATATGTTAATTAAATCCCACATATTATTCCCACAAATTAAATTATATAGTGACACACTTGGAATGACACATTTTACAAACCAAAAACAGTAAATTAGTGATTGACAGAGAGAGAGAGAGAGATTTTTTTTTTTTTAAGAAATTAAACATTCAGCAAGGGCACATTCAATTGTTTAAAACTGATAGATAAAAAGACATTTATATATTTTTTTATTTAATTTTAATTTTAAGTAAATTCTGTTCTTTTGAACTATATAGTAAGCATCAAATCAGCATATCAGAATGATTTCTAAAGGATCATATCACACATTTGTACTAATATAATAATATTATATTTTATTATATAATACTAGTACCTGCTATTATAGTAGTTTATATATACATATATACATATATATATATATATTGATCCACTTCAAATGTTGACTACTGTATATATATATATATATATATATATATATTGCTTAACTTATTATAGAAGTAAACCATAAAAAAAACTAAAAATAAAACCTCTAGTTTCTCTTCCTTTGGAGATGAAAGTGTTACAGCTTTGCAATGACACTCCAATATAGAACAATTTAGAAGAAAACACTGTTAAACAGCAAGGCAGAGACAGAAAACCATTACTAGTGTAAGACAAAGAGGAGTTCAAGCGACATCCATCTCTGTATTGGAAAATAATGGTCACTTCTACCCCAAAGAGTCGAATTGCTCTGGGCTACCAGCTCTTCCCCCATCTCTCTCAGCTCAGATTCTTCAGTTCCGGTGTATAGAGATCTGCCCGATCACTCATCCCAGCGTGTCAGTATGTGTTAGATGAAGAAAGAGAATGATTTAGCACACTAGCGTGAGTGTGTGGACATGCGCACGGAGGTGTACCATTACATTCCGGTCGCAAGCCACTTGGAGCTCTCACTTAAGCCATAAACACTGTTTTCACAGATACGTGAGGACACATATTATCCCTCTCAGAGCAGCATTTCAACTTGATTATTGTTTTTCAGCAGTACTCTTAACCCAGGCAATCATCGACTAGGTGTTTTGAATGCTGAAGTGGGTTGCGTTTAGCAGGATAAAGCAAAACACTGAAAATCACAAAAGCCCCTCTATGATATATAACTGAGTTCTCATAGTGACACGATATTACATAGCCAGCAGCATTGCACCAAATCAGCTGGGAGCCCACAAACTGGGAATTGAGCTGTCGTCCCACAAATGTTATTGAAGTGCGTGCCAATGCACTAAAGTCAACATTGCCAACAGGGCAGAGTTTAGCAGTGCTTATGATGCCTTCGTGAGTAAGTTTTCACAGTTTCAGTTTATACAGACGTCTTAACTTATAGTGGCAAAATTTCCCTGTTGAGAAAACCTTCAGGCGGTGATATTTTTTTTCTCCTTCTCAGAGTAATTCCAAATTTATGCTTTCCGCCACAACTGATAAACAAGGTTTGTTTGTACTGTTCTGGTCAAAGTTAGACTTAAGCTTATCACTCAAGAGTCATACGCTAGAAATCAAAAGTATTTCTATAATTATGTTATTTAAATCCCAAATACACTGTGGAATGGCTTCCAGGTAATTATAGTGGCACACTTGGAATGACACACATTCTGTGTGACCAAAAATAGTATAAATAATCATATTTAATAAAGAATACTTTATATCAATGTGAAATATATTGGTATATACACTATAAAAATTTGAAATGAAACATTTTAATCAGCAAGAATGCAAAAAATAGTCAATAGTGACAGACAAAAATACATTTATAATGTTACAAAAAGTCTATTTTAATAAATGCTGTTCTTTTCTTTCTATTCTTTCTCTTCATCAAAGAATCCTGGGAAAATATATCACATTTTCCACAATATTAAGCAGCACAACTGTTAACCTTAACCTGTCAACCTTAATAATGTTTCTTGAGAACCAAATCAGCATATTATAATGATTTTGGAAGAATCATGTGATGATCATGTCATCTAGAGAAAACAAAATGCAAAGTATTGAAAATATAACTTATTTAAATCCATCATGATCCAAATATCAAAGCCAACGTGAGGGCTGTACGTGCCTATAACAATCACTATTGAAAATGAAAGCAAAATGCCAAGCACAAATATTTCATTTCACGACAGCAGCCACAAATAGTTGCTAGCTTTTATTTTGAGATAAGTAGACTATAGCAGAAACTGCTGTCAAATTTAAAGTTCAGACATTTTTCTCAATGTGGCACTGATGTACTGTAAAAAATTTTAATAGATTTCTATCGGTCAGAAATGGATGCAGGTGCAATATTTTAAATACTTGCAGTGATAGTTAGACTCCTAATATGTTATATATTATATATGCTGTATGATATAGTGGGTCCAGAAGTCTGAGACCACACAGAAAATCTTGAGTGTGGAATAAATTATTTAATTTTTGTGCCAATTTCTAATGGGGAAAAAATGCAAAAAAAATAAGCATTTCCAAGACAGTTGCATGACAGTTCATAAGAATTTTATATAACATTTTCTGTTACAGATTTGGATCAGTTGATACATATTAATATCTCGACTCACACACACGCCACAGATAAAGTTACATACTGATGATCTTTCTGAAGTTCTGCAACGAGACCTCATTATCACAGTCCCCTGGTGGGCAAACTTAAATCTTAAAGGAAGAAGGAGACCATCTGGAGCACAGAGTGAATGAGTCTGCAAGATACATACTAAACATGCCTAAATTCTATTAGTATTTTTTATTTATTATTTATTTATTTATCTATCCAGCAAGAAAGAAAGAAAGAAAGACAGACAGACAGACAGACAGACAGACAGACAGACAGATAGATAGATAGATAGATAGATAGATAGATAGACAGGAGCCCGGTCTCATGAAAATGCATATAAATAGTACGCCAAATAAAACGAAAACTCATGGTATTGATACGCAAAAATGGACTTTGGCGTGTATATGATACGCGCGTGTTTGGCGTGCATATAATACGCAGTTTTCGCGTGCATATGATACG
>NW_015639527.1:996547-1017188 GCF_001515625.1 Sinocyclocheilus rhinocerous | reverse complement strand
AGATAGATAGATAGATAGATAGAAGGCATGGCAGTTCAGAGCCCGGTCTCATGAAAATGCATATAAATAGTACGCCAAATAAAAACGAAAACTCATGGTATTGATACGCAAAAATGGACTTTGGCGTGTATATGATACGCGCGTGTTTGGCGTGCATATAATACGCAGTTTTCGCGTGCATATGATACGCATCTACCCCACAACCCTAAACCTACCCATCGTGTAGCATATACACACCAAAGTCCATTTTTGCGTATCAATACCACGAGTTTAAATTTTTATTTGGCATACTATTTATACGCACTTTCATGAGATTGGGTTAGCAGTTCAATGCTTTTGCTAAATAAATTCACCCAACCTTTAACACTGCAGAAAAATGAGTCATCCACAAATGCCCTGTGTATGCTTCACTCACCACTTAGTACATTTTTATGAAAGAAGAGTCTTGTATGACCCTCATTTCTGTTCAGAAACCAACTACTCTGCATGCAGTTGTTTAGGCCACTGTCACGTTGAATGTGGATCTCTAGAGTGATCTGTGTCGACACATTGCCACACTTGCAGAGAGGGACCATCTGTCTGAGAGGTTAGAGAATATGTTGTGTTTCTTGAATTGCTCCTCTTAAAATGCTCTGGGCATTTTTGTCCTTCTATAGGAAGTGAAGCTTGTTATGAAATAAGTGCTGCTGTCTTGAGTGAATTGATTACTTATGACTGATGGTAGAAAGTGGAAGCATGTGTCTCTGAGAATACTTATGAAATACTGGACATTTAATTTTGTACAGAAGCATTATGTCCATTCAAATGCTTTGAGGCAACTTCCAAAAAATTGTTTATATTCTAAAATTAAAGACTGGAATACACTGCACGACTTTTAAAATCTGAACAGATTTTAAAACAGGGCATCATATACTTACCGACTTTGTAATAGTCACAGAAGAAAAACTGACCATCATACACTAAACGACTGGGGATCATCCACTACCAGACTTTAAAGTTGTTCCGATCACAATAAACTCAAGCAGAAATGTGCACCTTGTTGATAGGAGACACATGACAAATGAAAACAATATGTTTTCTAAATTCAGCTTAAAATATCAAACATGTTTGATATCCTCTGAATGGATGGAAATCTGTCAACTCAAATCTGCAGACTGGCTCTGACTTTAGGCAACAAGCATCAGCTTCTCCAGACTGCAAATCAGGGGAAAACTGGTGCAAAAATCGTGTAGTGTATTCCAGCCTTAAGTTGCATGATTATTGTATAGGTAAAAAGGGTTTACGGTTAAAATGTTGTAGAAGAAATCACTCTTTGACTTGTCTGAATATATCTATACACTGCTAGACAAAGGTTTTAATGTTTTTTAAAAGTAGTATCTTATGGGCCCTGTGCGAAGTTGAGGTGCGAGGCCCTCTGCAATTTGGGTGGGGGTGGAGGGGTTACTGTAATGAACACGGATTTCTAGTGTATTTTCTTGAGCTTCCCAGGTAATGTCTATGGTTTGAACCATTTCAGAGGCGGCCAAAATTAGAATTTTAAAATGAGTAAAAGCTGTCTACGAACTTGACGTGTGTTGCCGTGCTCACTGACATGAATGCGTAAAAAACACGGTCACACGCACATGCTCATTTTTATTTGATTTTTTTCATCTTTCATTACTGTTGGTCACTCTTTACGTCTGTCTGTGGGTTTAGCAAATATTTAACGAATTAAATGTATTAAAAAGTCCTCAAAACATTAGATTCATCCGCGCTGGAGCTGTGCCGCCGCACAACCCACGCAAGGAAGATAATTCTGCAAACAGCTGCAATTGCAGGTTTTCAAACAGAGATGGCGACAAAGAGGCAAAACTTACGGACTGCAGCTTTAACCAATGAAGACATTTTGGACTGTCTCTGCTTGTTTGCAATGCAAGGGTAAATAAAGAAATGGTTGTTTGAATATGTACAGCGTTTTCAATTAACACTACATATATAAATGCTAAGGAATTTGAGGAGCGGAGTGTCTTATGCCCATATATATGAATTTGAGGAGCAGAGTATCTAGCATTTGTCGTCAGTCATAGAAAGTACTAATTAAAAAGACTGTGCGTAGCATTTCGTCTTTAAAACATGAGCTCCAATAAACTTTATAACATGTAAATTGATGAAAACATAATGCGATGCACTTATTAATTTGACCAGTTTGGCTGGCTTAAAATTGTGTCTGTTCTAATATGACGCTCAAAACATATAGATGTCCGACATTCGCTGGTTAAAAATCAACTCCACTTGAGCTTGATTTTGGTGTTAATAATATAATGACTATATAAGCCTTATATAGCAGGTTTTTTTGCATTTCCTGATAAGTAGCGGTTTTGAACTTATAGGCTACGAGGTTTCCGCCCGACAGTGATTGTAAGCTCTACTGCATACTACATTTTTAACAAGCAGAATAATACATCATCATGATACACATAGTCTGACTTTTAGATATTTAGCTATAATAGTTTTTCGAAGGACAAAAACTTTAAAACTATTGGCTTTACATCAAGTCAGCTGTCACTTTTCCTGCGAGGCCCTGTGCTAGATAGATAGATAGATAGATAGATAGATAGATAGATAGATGCTTTGAGGCGACTTTTTTGAAGTTTTTCCTTTTTATACAGGTGCATCTCAATAAATTAGAATGTCGTGGAAAGTTCATTTATTTCAGTAATTCAACTCAAATTGTGAAACTCGAATTAAAAGAACCAAAGACTTAAACTACTTCAGTCTGTGTGCATTGAATTTATTTAATACACGAATTTCACAATTTGAGTTGAATTACTGAAATAAATGAACTTTTCCACGACATTCTAATTTATTGAGATGCACCTGTATATTTTTGAATATTTATGAAATACCTACTCAGAATGAGTAGTTTAAACAGCCATGTTAACAAGAAGTAGTTTAGATTTTCAAAACAATCTCTTAAAAAGTAGCTGCGTGACACCCTTGATTTTGTACTACAATTTTCCTGTCATCCTCTCTGTCTAGACATCATTCCTTTCAGTCCTCAAAAATATGGGTTATTTGATTTGTGATTTTGTGCAACAAAGCTCAATTTTCTCTCTCGAGGGCTATTTGAACAGTGGTGTTGAATGGCAGAGGCTGCATCCACAAGGCAATCAATGAATGTCGCTCACGCATTGCATTATACTCCACACAATAGCCGCTGATTTGCGCGCAGTTTTTGGCGCTGTAGCCTACTGCCCGGCGCGAGGACGCGTCTGCCACTGCTACTACATGGCAGTAGCGCGCGCCTTTTCCAACTTGTGCCTGATCTACAGCCCAGCAGGCTCTAAAAGAAAACCGAGCAACGGTCCCACTGGAGGGAGACTTTATTTTCTTCTTTTATTTTTGTTTAAGAAGACTGTGTATACTCATACTGTACTGCACTGAGGAACCACAAACACTCTCCATATCTATTCACGCGCAGCTGGAGAGACATTTTGGCAGGTTCATTCGCTCTCGACTTCTTAAAGTTTGAGACAGCGGGTCAGTGAGCGAAAAAGGTGGATTTTCAGTTCGGATATTAAAGGCAATAGGATAGGAGAACGATTGAGGGCACCACTAAAGTGTACATTTCATTCATAGGTTATTTTATTACCCCCCCCCCCCATTTCCATGGCGACGGCACGGCGCGGTCATCGATAAGCGCTCTGTCCGCGAGGGATTTTGCTGTCTACCTGGGGAGGAAATCTGGATTAACCGATGAACTGTAATGGCTAACTAACGCGTTTCTCTTTTGGACTACTGTGAACGGATTTCCAGTCCGCAGATGAAGATGGTTGTGTGTGGATACTGCGCGGCGTCCTGGAGGAGGTGTGTGGTGATGAGTCTCAGACTACTGTTCCTTCTCCCCGCAGGTCTGCCTGTCCGCAGTCAGGGAGAATCCCAATCCGATAACAAACAGATGGACAATATCACCATCAGACAAGGAGAGACGCTCTTCCTCAGGTAGGCGGTGATGGTTGTGCATTTATCATGCTGTCATGTTCCAGTGTCCTGCGTGAAAAGAGCATCAGAACTGTCAAGTGTTTTGCATGTCGGTTCATCACGTTTGTCACCTGATTTTTATCAGTTTATATTATAGGGTAAAATGGCTTAGTTAGTTAAGTCAACATTAGTTAAATGTGCTTGATGTTATTCTTTATTATAAGTTTTGGTGCACGGAGTGTAAACTATTTTAACCCAGTATAATTGAAACCATAAGTTTAAGTGCTGCACTAATTTTTTAATTAAATTCACAACCTGCATTTCATTGCACTTTTTCAGCCTCTTTGAATTTACGAAGAACATGAAGTTAAAACTTGAGAAGAACTGATATGAAAACTGATAAAATTGTGTTTTTGTGGCAAATTAAATGGACTGAAACAAATGTTTAATTACACAATGACCTGAACATTTGCACAGTGCTGAAAATATTAGAATAAATTATCTTATAAAGCAGCCAAAAGTCAGAAGGATGCATCAAAAATGTCAGTGCACTGAAGAAAAAACGAAACAAAAAAACAATAAGTAAAATGTATACTTCATTTTTCTTTTGCAAGTTTTTGCACACATATTTTTTTAAGTACAATTTAATTATGGAATGAAATAAAATCTACTTAACTGATTTATGTAAAATTAGCAAAGGAAATAAGGAAATTTAACGTGGCCAGATAGAGTTTGATGAGTAATTTAATTATTTGAAGTTTATTCTGCAATACTGAAGTACAATTCACTCAGTCACGGTTTGTAAACTTTACTCAAACAATGTAGCACTTAAAAAAACATGCTATTAAAGCATGTAGTTTACTTACAAACATGTAAGTAAGCAAGTAGATGGCTTGTTATCCTTTTTAAGATATGTCTACTCAATATTACCCAAATGAACACAGAGACCTCAATACTTGGTACACAATACAGTGTGGATAGTGTTTGAGTATGAATGGGTCATTTTGAGTAGAAAATGAACTCCAGATGTCACAAAACAGCAAGTTACTAAACCTAACAACAAAAGCAACCATAAAACAGTTTAAATAGAACTCGAAAACAGTGAAAAATTTAACCAATTATTCATGCCCCAGTGCATGATGGGAACAACAGGATCATAACTTTGATATTTACTTAAAGAATCTTTCTAAACATAACAAACAATTCCAAGTAAATATACTTATAATTTCAAACTTTAATTTCTACAAGCTTAAATTGAGTACTAATATAGAATTTACTATTTTTTTTAATTCTTGCCTGAACTAAATTATTTAATTTAGAAATTACATTTGTTTTTCAGTAGTATTTACTTCACCACAAAATCTTTTTTTATCAGTTGAAGACATTGAGCCATTTTGTTCTGTTTTCAAATGTAGTGCATTACCTTCTTTGAGGCCCAGTAGTTCCCAAGTACTTTGCACTTTATGTTCTAAAGGAAACTTCTAAAGGAGTTACTTATGTAAATAATTATTTTAAGCAGTTTGTGTGTGTTTCACTTTTATTAAGTAGCTTATTGTGTTCTGTGTGTTTGTACTTAGCTATAGTTTGTAAATAAAACTGTCCCCCAAAGTGAGGTAAATGTGACAAAACCTCCCGTTGGGCATGTCCTCAATTGGAAACAATATACATAGCTAAGGAAAAGTGTGTGTGTATGTCAACTTTTGCCTATATTGGGGGGAACAAATGTCCCCACAGGGAAAATAAAACCTGGATTCAGCTACATTGTGGGGACTAGCTAACAACTTCAGTGAGGAAAGCAACTTAATAAACATAATAAACAGTGTCTTAATGAAAGTGTAAAAATGCAGAAACTTTTCTGTAAGGGTTTAGGGTTAGAGGATAGATAATATCACTAAGAGTAAAAACAATAGACGTCAGTGAAAATCCCAGTAATGACAGGAAAACATGTCTACTGTATATGTTGGGGCACTTGTGTTGCACACAAAAGGCCAGGCTAGTTATTTTGGTGACTAATGTTTTGGATTGTCATATGTCTTAAAGAAGGGACATGAACTAGTAACCTTTAGGATATTGTCATGACTAACAGGATTACACCAACTTTAATAAAGCTTAACCTCTGTGCAGGGATAGAGAAACTTACTAATGGAGATGACTGATTGACAGTGTATTTGATACACAATGTCTGCTGTTTGCTGAGAATATTAAACATTAAACCAGTGAGGGGTTGTATGATAAAATTGGAAAGATGCATTGAGGAATAGATCTTTAAAAACAATGATAATCTCTGTTGCACACAGTGAAGACATGCGTGAACAAAACATCTGTTTTGACAGATGCAAGCAGTAAGCCATATAAGCCATGTACAAAAATATATTTAAAAAAACTGATTTGCTGGCAAAATATTAAAATTGAGGAGAAGTATAGGGTCTGGTATTTCAAAAAGTCCCATTATGATGTTTGCACAGCTGCACACACATGAAGCACACACACGCAGAAAGGCACAAGGTTTCAAACAGCATGCGAACACCGAGCTGAATTCTCTTTTGCATCTCCTTGCGTTTTAACAGACACATTCACATAAAATTATGACAAAATACCCATCTCGACAGTCGTTCTGATAAACACAGTCAGTTATGTCTTATAGAAAACAGCTGAGAAAGAAATAGGATGTGTATCATTATATTGGATCTGAGCGTCAGGTCTTAAAGGGACAACAGCGTTTAAATACCTGCTGCTGGCATTAATGCTCATCAAACAACAAAACATAGCTTTGACTGTGTTTTTAGATGAATCTATATTTAAATTATACAGTGAACTCTATGCATTGTTATTTTACACGTAATTATTAAATTTCTGTACCTGAATACTACCAAATTTATTTTATTTATAACTTTGTTCTGTTGTATTTATCTATGCTTTGTTCTTATTTTTTACTGGCTGTTCACTTGACTTTAATCATGTTTGAACTTTCTTAGTTAGGTTAGTAGTTTTAGCTGTGGTATCGGAGAAGTACTTAGCTTTAAGTAATAAATGGAAAGGAAACTGAAATATACACTGAAATATTTTTTTTTCTTACTGATCAGAAAAAAGATCTGATCCGTGACTAAAAAACGGTAAAAAAAAAACGAGTTTTGTGATTCGTTGAACCACTTATTTTTAATTAATTACTCTATTTTTTAGCTTCAAAATGTAGATTCATGCAGTCAGCATGCCCTAAACATTCCCTGAATGTTCCCTAAACAATTCCTAAATGTTCCAAATGTGACTGTCTTGATTTTAGTAATATGGCAGTTCATTCTACAGTAAGTTGGAACAAATCTTGGTTATTTCATGTAATGTTTGATAAAAAATGTTGTTTCCTGCAGGCATGCTTCCAGCTTCCTGTATTTGAGTGTTAAATTAAACCTGTCCACAAATATATTGGCTTATTTAAAATTCCACCAAAGTTATAAACCTAAATTCTACGATGGGTGCAGCAGTTTCACTGATGCATTGCCAGTCATTGTGACAGCTGCACAGTTTGCAGTTATTGGTGTCATCATACCCGACCGCCCAAGGTGATGTTTTCAGTCATATCTCCCCCTCAGGTGAACATTAGCAGAAAACGAACTCTGGCAGTTCCAATTACTCTTAGGCCAAAAACATAAGGGCATTACATTAAAATAAGATTCATTGCGTAGGTCCTCAACGGCAAAGGCTAAATTAAAGCCCTCTTACAGAATTATGTGACAAAAATTGAGGGAGTTTGAGGGCAGTGAGTGGGCGTTGAAGTGCCGAACTGTCTGGAGAGGATTATGGTATATGGCAGTTTATTGGCTGGAAGACAAAGAGGAGGACTGTTATTGTTTAAAAGGTGAAATTCATGAGCTACAGAAGTACAACAAAGAAAAGACACAAGTAACAATTAAAATAAACATTTTTGTGAATGTTACGTATGTTATGAAAATAACGCTCATTAACAAATGTGCATATGAGAAAATGTGGTTGTGAGGAAACTACAGGTCACAGATGACAGGTCAGTAAGATTTTAGGATGGTTTAAGCAATTAAAAGAAAGCAAGTTAATGAGGAATACAACAGAAGCATGAATTCACTAGTGCTGTGAGACTTTAAATCCTAGCTTCAGATGTGCAGTGAGTAAAACCTGTTTTCCCTTGAGTGTTGTGATTTCAATGTTTGAAAATCTGTTAGGAAAGGGACTAGGATGACAATAACGAATGCCTGTTTTGTTTGTTGCAAAAAATAAATGAACTGTATCATATGAAAAGAAAAAAGAAAAGAAAAAAGAAAAACTATAGGGTATAAACCAACAATCGAAACGCAAGCCAAACTTGTCGAACTTAATGAATTTCAACACACTGCTTCCTCTCTGGACACAGTTGCCAACCTTGCTATTTTAAAGCTGAGTAGATACGTCCAGCCTACATCAAGAACTCTGATTGAGGAGTAAGATAAGTGGTTTATATTAAAGAATTAGACTTAATTAATCCTGGACCTTGGTGTTTGAATGTAGTCACCTGCACCTGTAGGTTTAGAGTCTAGTGGATGGGAAAGGCACTCACTTTTCCACTTGTGGTTGTTGAAAGCCCTTTGATTTATTGGTGTGCTGCTTTCATAGCTTGTTAATACCACCGAGAGCTGGTACGAAGGCCTTGTGCTACTTGTTGAAACTCAGAGCAGCCAATTTCCTCTCTCCCGGCATTTTCACTCTCAATGTGGAACAAAAAACATCTCTGAGATGCACCTCATTTTAGTAGGTGGTGAAAACATTCGTACCACCTCATGACGGTTCCGGGAGAACGCCCATGCAGGAGGAGTGCCCCTGACTGAGTCTTCTGTGATATTATCTTCCAGCCACTTGTTTGTCTGTTGTTGTTGACACCTGATATATCTGCTGTCGTTATCACCAGCCTCCCAAATGCTGGTGGATAGAAGCAAATCCCTGCAATTTCTGAAGAGTACACCAGGTTTAACCTGCAGATCAATCCAATATTCTCTCTTTCTCTGTGGATTTGTGTTTATTGGGGCTGCATTATGTGGTCAAACAATCACATTTTGATTATTTATTAAGTAAATGCAATTTGAACTGTGATATGCTAATCGTTTAACACCTAGTTTTGCTGTTGTTTGGGAGTTTGTACTTGATGTGTTTTTACTGATCGGATAATAATTAAACCATGAAAAGATCAAGTGTGATGAAGCATTTATTATAATTTTTATTATTTATTTATTTTACTTTTGCATATAGTGTGGGAGCAATGCTGTGGGTCCTGTGTTTTCCATGAGGCAGTCGGCTCTGACAATTTTTGCTGCAACATGAAAATATTTCCAAACAAAACCATGGCAGAATGAACTGTGATGCATCTTAAAGAAAGTGAAAGTGACGTGACGTGTAGCCGAGTATGGTGTCCCATACTCTGAATTTGTGCTCTGCATTCATCCCATCCAAGTTCACACACATAGCAGTGAGTAGTGAACACACACACACCGTGAACACACACCTGGAGTAGTGGGCAGCCATTTTTGCTGCGGTGCCCAGGGAGCAGTTGAGGGTTTGGTAGTCTCACCTCAGTCATGGTGTTGAAGAGAGCGCTGTACATTCACTCCACCCACCTACAATCTCTGCTGGTATCGAGACTTCGAACCCAGACCTTTGGGTTCCAAGTCCGACTCTCTAACCATTAGGCCACAACTAATGGTGCCTAGGCCGCCATTAGCGACATACATTCCTGAATGAATCAGTATTGTTGATTGAATCAGTTGAATGACTCGATTACTTGCTGATAGTTGCCCATCACCACTACACAGCAACTTACATTTTCTTCACAAAATGTTAAAATCTATTCTTTCAGTTCACGTTTCACTAAAAGCTTTTATTCCATCACTTTTCCAATTCTGAAATAATGTTGTACATGTAATATAATATACTATGAAGACGTCTTCACAATGTTGTTTGCAACTTTTCAGATCCTAAATAAAAGCTGTAATACACAGTTTTGCATTGACAAACGTGTAGTATATCATCTGTCCTAAAAATATACAGTGGGTACGGAAAGTATTCAGACCCCCTTAAATTTTTCACTCTTTGTTATTCTTTTTTAATAAATCTGCAAAAATGTCAACAATTCTGTGTTTTTCTGTCAATATGGGGTGCTGTGTTTACATTAATGAGGGAAAAAAATTAACTTAAATGATTTTAGCAAATGGCTGCAATATAACAAAGAGTGAAAAATTTAAGGGGGTCTGAATAATCTGTCCTAAAAATATATTTTTAGAGTTTATGCATCAGCTTTATAGCTTCACTTCCTGCCATTACTTTTCCTCACAAATCTCAGCTGTGATATCTAGCGGTCACATATCCTGACTCCTGCGGAAGGCTCAAAGCTCTCTTGTATATTAACTGAATCGTATTGAACGATCAGATATTTTGCGAATATCTGCAGCAGAGACGGAGAAAAGAATAAACGGGAGAGGTTAGAATGGACTGCTGCTTTGGAAAAAAATAAGCTTCTTGCTGATAAGATTGAGAGGGTACTAATTTGATTTCACAGCGAGCTGCTCAACATTATCTGTCTAATTCCACTTTCCTTTACCTTACATCAACATTATCTTGTCTCTCATTAAAGCCTAATCATTTGAGCCACCATCATAGGGCCAGACAGGAGCATGGGGTGCTGTCAGAATGAATGACCATCCAGACGATTCAGAGACCCGGGATTAATCAAGGTTTTGATATTTCAGAATTAATTCGCAATGGCAGAATGGACCTCTACTGTAGTTTGATTAATTTTTTTGGCTGAAAGGAGCTTGCGTCTAGCCCCAGTAAGGGGATGAAAGACTAGATCCATCTGTTAGCGAGTGCATTAGCGACAGCTGTTTGTCACCCATTCCGGATTGAAACGCCATCAGGGCATAATGACATTGTGGAGGCTCTTTGGCTTGGCCACACACCAAATGGTCCCCAACACCTTGCTGTCTTTCAGAACATTTCCTTTCACCAGACTCATTAACCTTTGAGAGGACAGAGAGCGAGAGAAGGAAAAACAAAAACAAGGCAGAAAAACACTGTGGATGTAATCACACTTGGCCTCGGTTTTTCCAGTTTTTTGTTTGGAACATAAATTCACAAAAAGTCTCCTCTCGAACATCTCCATCATCTTTTGCTCTGACGTTCTCTCTATAAATTTGGCCCAGATGATTCATTTCCTGACCACAAAAAAGTAGCATTGTATTTTTGGAGAAATTGCATGTTTTCGGTATCCATTACTTGCCTTTGAGAGTAGAGATGGGCCACTTGTGCAATCAAAATGTGCCGAATTACGCAACCTCAAAATTACAATCTATGTCAGAGAAATGAGATGGTCCGTCTGCATATAGTCTGGATTGAGCTCGCCCTACATTTTTGTGAAGCTTTTTTGTTTTTCACCATGGTGGATGTTTAAAAACATACATCAGTTCTCAGTCCAGAAAACGCTAGATGATGCTGCTGAACAATTATTCTACAATGTGTGCTTAATTGTGGAAAATTTGGAGTACAATTCTTTTTTTACCTGTTCAGATATGTAGGTCATAAGTTCAAAGAAGGTTTTTTTTCCATTTCATGGAATTAAAAAAGCTTATTGCATTTTTCTTAGCTTCCCTTGTTGACCCCACAAGTCTACAGGGATTCAACTAGTAATCACATCTGCAATTTGCTGTCTCTTTTTCTCTTAATAACTTGTATATATTGGCATTATATTGACTGTAGGCCATGCTATTTGGTCACTGACAAACCAGTATTGGCCAATACTTAAAAGTATAAAGTATGCTTGCTGTTGAATCTATTTTAAGGTCACTTGCCACTGCATTACATAAGGGGTTTTCACAATGGGGTCCAGGACCCTTGAAGGGGTGCTGGTGGGTCTATGGAAAAGTTGAGAGAAAATTGTAAAAATAAAATAAAAAGTTAACATTTACTGAATTTGACTAGGATAAGATTATTAAGGTTATTTTTTATTTAATTTACTATATTTTAAGAACTATAGTATTATGATTTTCTTCAGGTTTGTACATCTAAAATTACTTTAATATTGGGCATAATAAAAAATATTAAATTAAGTTTGTTTTGCAGATAACATTTTCATTTGTTTTGGGTTCAGTGCAATGACAATTTAAAATACAATTATATGATCTATATAATATCACGCTTAATATTTTTCTCACATAGTTTAAAAGGGTTTGTAAAATTTCAAAATATATACACAAGTAATAAAGATTTTTATTCAAGATTGAATCTCTGGATGTTTTTTTTAATCTTGTTTTATTTGACAGAAACAATAACACACACATCAAGCTTATTTTAGGACCATTTCAAAACAACAAAAGCTTTTCTGTAATTATTCAGATCCTTGACCAACAGCAGACAGCATTACCCAGCACAGGTTGCCAGCACTTCACTTCATCCTTAAAATGCATCCCCGCAGCAAAACACACTCCTTAGACTTGATATTTTGCCCACACAAACCTATTAGAAATTCCTGAATGCTGTTTGCAGTTTACTTTATGACCAAGGACCAGAACTAAGCGGCTGATACCTGCTTCCCTAGAGCTCGTGCTAGTGGGAGAGAGATGTAGGACTCAGCTTTTCAGCATGTCACTTTTATCCTGGCAGATTGCGTCAGTGTGCTGAGCAGTTCAGGGCTGGCTAGTGCAGGTGTGTGGGGTGGCTCTGGGCATCTGGACAGCAGCCAGAGACTTTAAAGGTGGGAGACCGGTTTCACTGAATGCTTAAAGGTCTAAACTCCGCCTCTGCAGAGCAAGGTTAACAAAATCAAAACTGCGTGAGCATAAACACACACCAAACACATCTAAACACATGCAGTATGAACACGTAAACATGGAAATGAAGGTAAGGAATGTACAGTCACTGGTAACAAGGGTACAGGGCTAATTTCTCTCACTAAGCATTTGATTGCACAGCAGATTTGATATAAAAACTATGATTTATGTTTTTTTTTTCTTTACAGCTCAGGACAGAGTTCATTAGCCATTAAAAAGCAAGCAAATGTTTTTTTTTTTTTTTCTGTTCAGGGTTCTGATTGAACGTCCAATCACTCACTCATTTGTACTCGTCTATTACATGCATAATCAATGTTATGTATAGATATAGACCATCATCATTTGCTTCCCTTCATTTGCTTGAATAAAAAGGCTCCTGAGGCTGGGTATTTTTAGTCCGCTGACGGGACTGGGTCTGTCGCACAAAGTGAAGCAATTTGCAAGAAGAATTTCCGTCTCTTGTTTATTTCTCTCGGGAGGGTCTGTCATTAAAGCGGCAAGATGTTCACAATCTGTCTGAAGAAGAGATGAAGAGGGTATTTAATACATATTATGTCACCGGACTTGCGTTCTGCTTTGCTTTAGGACATATTTTTTCAAAAGGTCATGCAAACGCACTATTCCGTAAAAATTTTGGAGAAAATTGCCTATTCTGGGGGGCCTCTGAGAAATCTAGTCCTGTCCGGAATATCAGTGATGGCACAATCATTTTGTCTTTCACTGAATGCTGTAACCAAAGCTACATTTCTTGCAGTGCTGCCTAATGTATCTTAATTATGGATCTTGACCTTTTATGGATTTAGAGAAAACATAATAGCAATATCAAGCATGATCCCTTCCTTAATTATTTTCTTCCCTTAATTGTATACTTAATATTATGATCGTTTATTTAATCAAATATATCTGGAGTCCTTTAATAATTGTAACTCACACATTGTTTAGGAGAATAATCTGGTTTGTTTAGTACAAAAATTCTAAAATTGTAGAAACTTATGTGTCATTCATTCATTCGTTCATTCATTAAAAAACCCAAGGAACTTTCTTTCTTTTTTTCTTTCTTTCTTTCTTTCTTTCTTTCGTAATCTTCTACATCTTCTTTATTATTTTATGATTTATAATATTATTTTATATATTTTATATATTTATTTAGAATATAGTATTCATCATAATATGTAAATCATGACTATAATCAGAAATAACAGAGAACTATTATTATTATTATTATTATTATTATTATTATTATTATTATTATTATTATTATTATTATTATTATTATTATTATTATTATTATTATTATTATTATTATTATTATTATTATTATTATTATTATTATTATTATCTTCATAATTCTTCTTTGTTTACTAATTTATTTATTTATTTTCTGATTTTAAAATAATTGAATAATTTAGGTTAGCATTTATATTAATGTATGAAAGTGAAAGTGTATATTTAGTTTAGTCTCCCAGTGTAATCTCCCAATTAATATGTCATAAAATTGCATGTGCAGTTTATAAAAGTGAGATAAAAGTGCTGTTTAAAATAGTTTTAGGTGAAGTACTGTATATCACTGCAGACGATGGCTGTCACTGCTTGAAATGTCATGCCAGCTATAGTTATGGAGCTGATATCTTAGGCTGATCATTTTTAATTTGCTCTTTTTATATACCCAAACATGCTTAGAAATAGTTACATCATATATACATTTTATGTTGAAAACAGAGCTGATGTTGGAGCCGTGGTCTAGTAGTTAACACACTGAGCTTTAGAGCTTAAAGGGGCAGCACAAGTTCAAATCTGCCACGTAATCTGCTCCCATTCCCCCACTTTCTCCTTATCATTTCCTGCCTTCACCATACTCTTCTCTCAATATAGATTGGCAGAAAAAGATCTGTGGAGGAACACCTGACTTTGTAGTTTCATGGCATGAGCTTCTGATCTGCTATAATTAATTCTGATTTGCTGAACATGTAGAATGATAGACTATTGATTTTGTGTTGATGGCGAGATTGTACATCAACCCTGAGAAGGACTGATCTTCTGTGTCCCGTCAGTCAGTCTCTTTACCCCTCGCAGTAGCTGCAGTTCTGCACTGTTCACCCATCCAGCGCTTTAAATGAGAGTTATGACAGGCTGCTGTGACCTCCTTTAACTTTTAAGCTACTGCTGTCTTTTGACAAGAAAGATGGGTGAGGGGAAAAAAAAGGTTTCTCTTTTGGTGCTGCAGAACCAAGAATCACAAAGCCTAGTAAGAATGTTCCAAAGACTGTTATGAAGCACTATTTTTTGATGCCAGGCATGACTTTCTTACGCAGACGCACCTGAGAAATCCATGCTGTATTCAAACAGAACCCCATGGCTTTTCTCAACAAACTGGAGCTTCACACTTTCAAGTCTCCTGGAAACAGTTCACACAACTTAGAATCAATCTTGGATTTCCACATCATAGAAGCCCTCAGGGTTTAAGAGACAAAAATCTCTGTCTATGCCGCAATGCTGAGGTGAAGCTCTCTGTGCTCTTTTAATCAGCAAGGACTCCAGGAGAGAGACCTCACATGCCTCCCCCCTGCTTTTTGTCATGTACTAATAATGCAGTAATCAAAAAACCCAAGGAACTTGCGCATGCAGCTTTTCATTCCTGAATGCGTTTCTGAGTAACATAACCTAACATTAACATTATAATGATCCTGGCTAATCAGAGTGTTTATGCATACAGAGCTGCATGTCACCTGCTGTTGATTTCTCTTTGTATGTTTTGTAATTGAAAGTTTTAATATTATAAAACAAGGCTATTTTTGGATTTATAAAGAGTGGGGCATGTTTATAGTGTGTATGCAGTGGAAAATGAGTATGCACTACACAGAATGGAAAATGTATAACTAGGTAGTGTAAAAAAAAAACTATCATGCATTACAAACAATAATGTCCACTACAAAACTAGAATGCACTAGTAATTAGGCATTAGGTGCATAGGTGCATAAGGCACATTGCAAAACTATGATATAGTAGTAGAAGTAATAGTATGATACTAATAGTATGATACCAAACGAATATATTTACATGTTGTTAAATTTAAAATATTCATAATCAGAAACATTTAATATGAAAATTAGATTTAACCTGTTCAGTCTCAGTAGTGCCAAAGCATCATCAGCTGTATTTAGTGGTTAAATACAATCTGTTCTCTAATGTGTGTCATTTACACCTGTTTATTAGTGTTGTGACAAAAGGTGATTTCAGAAATCACGTTTACACAGCAGAGGAAACACTCCTCCTCCGCAGGATTCATATTAATGAACGTAATTCTGAGCTTCAATGACAGCGGCACTTCATAAACATCACAACAAATCTCTCCTTTACCTCTAACATGGCTTGTTGGCTTATGAATATCACGTTTTATTGGTTTTGTCAGTCAAGATTGGCTTTGTCAGTCAAGATTCCACTAGTGCAGTGTAAAATGCAATACCTCACAGGGCTGAGATGTGCTATCTGACTAGCTTTAGTGGTTAAGGTTTGATTCTGAATATGTTTAGTCATTTTATATATTATTTAGTGTGCTGAATGTGATTTAGAAGAAGCTTGACGGCTTCACTGAGATGATATAATGGGTATTATGTCATGGTTTCTGCATTCATTGAGTGTAGGTGAGGATTCTTGAGTTCTCAGGCCTTTTCATAATTTAAAGGCAATTTCAGCTCAACTGAATGTGATTTGTAGTACTCAAACCCATTTGAAGTTTTGCTGTTAGACCTCTAGGCCTCAGTAGTGTTGTGTATTAATGTAACAGGTTTGGGTGGTTGGAGTTGCTGAAGTAGTTTTGAATTATAATTTTCGAATTTATCATTTTCTGTGAAGACAACACATGCCCCGATAACAGATTCATCAAAGATTGTTTTGTAGTCAGTGTACAGATTTGAATTGGAGCATGTCTACTAACACATGCGAGACACTAGATCAGTGGGTCCAGTGCTGTATGGATGACCTACTTAAAGTGCTGAAATCCAATTAGCCCACACTAATAATCTAGACTAAGTCCTGTGTGGACACCACAGATCTGCAGTGTAAGACGTGTCTGGCTGGCTGAGCAAATTCAAAGTCCTGGACTGTGATGGAAACGAGAACTCTGCCTGATTTAATTAAAGTCAAAACATGATGAAAGGGACGGGTAAATTACCCATCGGTTTTTAAATGTTGCACACGAGTGAGCTGCCTCTTGACCCATAAGATATTATGACACACTCATAAAGCTTAAACAGACAAAAAGAATGACATTAATTTAGCATGCACAACTTTGTAGCAAGACCACTAGCCCATGTCCATGTCTAAATTAACAAATATATTGTTGGAAAATATGCATAATTACATCTGTATGTATGTAAGCATGTATTTACACTTTTAAGTTTTATTGTTTTGATTCATTATATGCATGATATACATATTTTTATATATTTATGTATGCTATACATCACAAAATAATAAATGTAGATGTGCAGAATTATTATTATTTCTTTACACTTCTACCTTTATTATTTTATTTTTTACTGTATTTATGATTTAAAATAATTATATTATGTTATATTGTATTACAATAATATAAATCATAATGCTACTACTACTACTACTATTACTACAACTACTATTTTTTATTTATTCATAACCAAATAATAAAATAATAATAATAATAAGTATTATTATTTACATTTTTATGATTTATTGTATGCATGATATATATGTATTTATACTGTATTATAAAATAAATAATAATGTAGAAGTGCAGTGCAGTATTATTATTATTATTATTATTATTATTACTTTACACTTCTACATTTATTATTATTATTATTAATAATGTTTGCAGCAGTGTAAAATGCAATACCTCACAGGGCTGAGATGTGCTATCTGACTAGCTTTAGTGGTTAAGGTTTGATTCTGAATATGTTTAGTCATTTTATATATTATTTAGTGTGCTGAATGTGATTTAGAAGAAGCTTGACGGCTTCACTGAGATGATATAATGGGTATTATGTCATGGTTTCTGCATTCATTGAGTGTAGGTGAGGATTCTTGAGTTCTCAGGCCTTTTCATAATTTAAAGGCAATTTCAGCTCAACTGAATGTGATTTGTAGTACTCAAACCCATTTGAAGTTTTGCTGTTAGACCTCTAGGCCTCAGTAGTGTAGTGTATTAATGTAACAGGTTTGGGTGGTTGGAGTTGCTGAAGTAGTTTTGAATTATAATTTTCGAATTTATCATTTTCTGTGAAGACAACACATGCCCCGATAACAGATTCATCAAAGATTGTTTTGTAGTCAGTGTACAGATTTGAATTGGAGCATGTCTACTAACACATGCGAGACACTAGATCAGTGGGTCCAGTGCTGTATGGATGACCTACTTAAAGTGCTGAAATCCAATTAGCCCACACTAATAATCTAGACTAAGTCCTGTGTGGACACCACAGATCTGCAGTGTAAGACGTGTCTGGCTGGCTGAGCAAATTCAAAGTCCTGGACTGTGATGGAAACGAGAACTCTGCCTGATTTAATTAAAGTCAAAACATGATGAAAGGGACGGGTAAATTACCCATCGGTTTTTAAATGTTGCACACGAGTGAGCTGCCTCTTGACCCATAAGATATTATGACACACTCATAAAGCTTAAACAGACAAAAAGAATGACATTAATTTAGCATGCACAACTTTGTAGCAAGACCACTAGCCCATGTCCATGTCTAAATTAACAAATATATTGTTGGAAAATATGCATAATTACATCTGTATGTATGTAAGCATGTATTTACACTTTTAAGTTTTATTGTTTTGATTCATTATATGCATGATATACATATTTTTATATATTTATGTATGCTATACATCACAAAATAATAAATGTAGATGTGCAGAATTATTATTATTTCTTTACACTTCTACCTTTATTATTTTATTTTTTACTGTATTTATGATTTAAAATAATTATATTATGTTATATTGTATTACAATAATATAAATCATAATGCTACTACTACTACTACTATTACTACAACTACTATTTTTTATTTATTCATAACCAAATAATAAAATAATAATAATAATAAGTATTATTATTTACATTTTTATGATTTATTGTATGCATGATATATATGTATTTATACTGTATTATAAAATAAATAATAATGTAGAAGTGCAGTGCAGTATTATTATTATTATTATTATTATTATTACTTTACACTTCTACATTTATTATTATTATTATTAATAATGTTTGCACTTATGTATTATATTATAAAAATATCAATATAAAATTCATAAAATAATAAATATAGAAATGCAAAGTATTATTATTATTATTGTTATATACACTTCTACATTTATTTTATGATTTACTATGTGTGATTTGTTAGGATAGATAAAATAGATTTTTTTTAAATATAAATAATAGGTATAAATTGATAAAGTGATGAAATAATAAACATAACTGATATTATTGATAGTATTATTTACTAAATTAAGTTATTTATTTCCTTATTTTAAATGATTATTTATTTGAGAGGTCCAACTACCTTCAGGAAGCTCAACCATAGCGTGTGGAAGACTATGGGTGGCGTTTAGTTCAGAAATAACTCACTTTATATTAAACTGTACCCTAAACTGTAGTATACCTCTTAACGTAGATCCACAAAACACTGTCGCATCGCCCGTATGGCTACGCTGCCAGTTTTCGCCACAGTTGCATTGCGTTCAAACAGCTCCACAGCTGATTAACAAATAGGCGTTTTTGTTTGTACATCTGTTAGGTTTTTTTCATGTGTGTAATTGGAAGTGCTGAGGGCATCGGTTCAAACAGAGCATCACAATGGCAGGCCCAGAGTTTAGCCAAGTCCCTGGTGCCCTTTCTGTCACTGTTGATTGTACGCTGGTTAATGGGGGAAATCTGTGTGCACGGGTGCAGTCTTCTGTGCTGTAACACTGGCCAGTTTGTGGATTGGTTCATCAGCTGTTCGGCCTGTCATTATAAGACAAATAAGAAGCACTTAAATGGCATTGGCTCCTATTACAATCACTTAACCACTGGGAATAAATGGCTGTACATTTCATTTTGCTTTTCTGCCGGCTTCAGCGGCTCTCTCTCTTCATCAGCAGCAGGGCGATTTGCTTTTGTCTGTGACTCGAGGCACTTAGTGCCAGTTCAACTGGAGCTTTATGTGTGGGTCTAAGATCAAACCCTGTTACGCACACCATCCCGACACTCACTTAAGAGCTGGAAACACATAAGATGTTATATATTTTCCCTACGTGACACTGTATAATCTCAGTGTTTATGTCTGCATATGTGTCCATGCCAGAAAAGAAATCATCTAAGGCTAAAAACGGATTTCCGCTGGTAGTGATTGTTTGTTTCTCTCTGTATGAATTTGTGATACATGTGCTCTTGCATCTGATGTTGCTGTCTGTAAGGCTCTCCCACGCTGTCACACGATGCCCAACAAAAGCATGTTTGCAGGCTGACGTGTCTCTCATTTCATGGTTGACACGTCTGATATCGCTGGATCACACATCATGGGATCCTTACTCTAAATCCTTGCTTTACAATCATATTGTTCCTCTTCGCTCACACTATAGGCTACTTCAATTTAAATCCACTTCTGATGTTTTTTTTTTGTTTTGTTTTTTTTACAAGTAGACACAGTTAAGTGTCTTGCTATTACCATAGTGCAAAACGGTAGTATGCACTGTAATGTAATTTTTGGTCTGTACAGTAACTAATAATTATACTTTTTATTTAAAAACTCATTTAAAAAGTGTGATTTAAAGATCCCATTAGTTTTTTTTTGTTAATAATAATAATAATAATAATTATTATTAATAAT
>NW_015639527.1:980536-995986 GCF_001515625.1 Sinocyclocheilus rhinocerous | reverse complement strand
ATTATTAATAATAATAATAATAATAATAATAATAATTATTATTATTATTATGTTTTCCTAGTTATTGGCAAATATATAATCAGTCAACAAATATAAAAACACAAAACACATGGTTGATTTATTGCTGTGAATATTAATAAACAATCATTTTCTAAACCTTTTTTTAGTCATGTCATAACCATCATTCATTAATATAATATTTTCTATAAATCCATGAAAAAAGGAGTTCATGTCCTGAATAGCGGCTCATCTGTGAAGTAAACGCCTGCTGTGGACTCTTATCTCTTCTTTGCTTTGTATGGTCAGCAAGACCTTATCATATAAACAGCCCAATGGTGTCTGTCTTTTTTAATTTCAAGCTTATTAGCAGAGGTTGAAGTGCATAATGAAAATGAAAGGGTACATTTAGTGCCCTCAGACATGATCCTGTGTGAAATTGCCACAGGAAACAGCAGCTGAAGTCATCTCGGTTTCAACATTTGCATGCAGATCGCTTATGTTTTGTTTACATATTTGTGTGTGTGTGTGTGTTGCTGTTTGAAATTTGTTAATCACACATCAGGGCTTGATGACACTCAAGGCTGGAGGTATTGTAAGGTGCCAAACATGTGTATTTTTTTCCATATATATGTTTTACAGTTTTACATCTTTTGTTAAACAGCTGTGATTTGTCGGTGGATTTTGCCGGCTTTAAAGTGTGCCACTGCATTGTGGCAATGCACACCATTCAACATGCTGATGATGCTTCAGGGACAATTCACAAAATGCTCATTAATTCATAATTGCAGCATTTCTATGCTGTTCTTGAACATTCTCCACTTGTTTTTCACATTCTGAGAAATGTGTGTCCAGGAACAAATGTGGTTATAAACTCAAAGACATTGTTCAGTGAATAAAACGAGGTTACTTGATTGTGCAAAATTCACCATGACATGACTAGAGTGTTCTAGGTGGTTGTCTACTCCTTTTTTTGTGTCTTGGTCTCTATATGGGATTTTTCCACTCATTTTACCATTTTACCATTTGGTGTGTAATAAAAAAAAAACAGCAAAAGGCCCCCCAAAACATATTTTCTCTTCATTCAGGTTTTCACACCACGGGACAGTCATTTGCCACTGATTTAAAACATACTTGAACTCCTGTGAGGCAGAAAAGACAATCATTCCTTAGCATGTCACATGGTCCTGTTGACGCTTGGGATCTGATCTTTTAAGCACTTTTTCTCACTTAACACAGTTTTGTGCAGATGTTTTGGGAGTTGACGCAGGTGGCTTGATCAATGTTCTCCCTCTAACTCTCTTCGGGTGTTTGAATAATCACGCTCGTACTGAAAAAAAGAAAGCCTCTTGTCCTAGATTTCCCTGATGGAATGTTATGCAAATGATAAAGATCAGAGCCTCACGCCAGCCTCTTTATTTGTGG
Organism: Sinocyclocheilus rhinocerous; assembly: GCF_001515625.1. Lineage (NCBI taxonomy): Eukaryota > Metazoa > Chordata > Actinopteri > Cypriniformes > Cyprinidae > Sinocyclocheilus > Sinocyclocheilus rhinocerous. The sequence continues at coordinate 994,564 of NW_015639527.1, read as the reverse complement.
AACGGTACCAGTGCAATACAAGAAAAATCTATTAGAGGATCACTCAGTTATGTAAATTAAGCGTTCAGATTTATTCATCACTCCAATCTATTTAAGCAAACAAATTCAAAAGGTGCTGATGTTGCAGCTGACCTCATTTTTGTTGAAGTGAGCTGAGGACAGTGGTTGTGTCCATTGTGTATGTGTACAATTGAAATGTAATCGTTATTTGACCTAAAACACACTTATGTTTTGGATTATTATTAATGGTCTCTCATGATCATGTTTTTACATGTCAGAGGACTGTGTGCAGTGATTTTGTTGTGTTAATCTCTATCTTATCGATCTTTTGTGTGGTTTCAATGACTGTTTTCGTATACTTCTTTTCAGAGATGCTGTGTTTCTGGTTCACTGCTTGTTTTTCTGTAAATCTAGGCAGTGATGCGTGATGTAAAGTGATACAGTCTTGTCTCAGTGGTCATTGTTTGGATGTCTGAAAACATGCTTATTGTTTTAAAGTACTTAAATCAGAGTGGGCTGTTGTTGGGTTTATTTGCTCAGAATAGAGGTCACGATTCTCTCATAATTCTGAAGATTTTTTTTTACATTTATTACATTATTATTATTTTAATTTAATAAGCAAAATAGAAAGTAAATAAATAAAAGTTTAAATCAAAAATGTAAATGTGTTGATTCAAGAAAATTTCGCTATATTCAGAGGAGTATAATTATTAGGCAGTTTTTTTCTACAGCTAAAATGGGCCAAAAAATAGATTTAACTGACACTACACAATTCTGAAATGCACGTGACAAGGATGCAATTTTCAGAATTTCAAAATTTCAAAAGGCATGACCATTGAACAATGAAATGCTCATTGGGTCAGCAGGGTCAAAAGTTGAGACAACTAGACACATATTAACTGCAAAAGGTTTTAAGAATTAAGGCAAAGAGTTTTTTTTCTGAATCCACCAGGAACCATTTAGTCTTCAGTGCCACTATTTTCAGAACTGCAAACTATATGGAGTGTCCAGAAGTCCAAGTTGTCAGTAAAAGGATATTTAGACCTCAAACAGCTTCTAGCTAAGCTTTTATTTTGTACGTGCAAAAGTGTTTTCTGTGTACATGCAAGAGAGCATGCATGGTTTGTTAAAATTTTTTTACACTTTTTGCTTCCTCATTTTCAGTCTATAAACTGTTTGTAAATATCATTACATTTTGAAGAGTGCATACTTTTGAGTGTCTATGTGTGTGTGTGTGTGCGTGTCAGGTTCTTTCCATGATATCATGCATACAGCATAGGGCAGACACTGAACTGCAGAGCAAAGTTAGTTGGAACTGGGAATCAAATTAATTTTTAACAGTCAGGTTCTCAGAGATTTTGCTGTTATTTTGAAGAGATTTTGAAGTTAATGAAGGCTGAAACACAACCCCACTTAATATGAATCGCAAGTTGAAGCATCATAAAACACATGAAGACTCCAGCAGGATTTCCTTTCGGACCAGTGTTTGAAGAACTTATCTTTCAGAAACTGGCAGTTTTGTGAGTTAATTTTAAGTCCATTTCCTAACCTGAAAGGTCCGTCTAGCTCAGTTAATAGCATCTCACACCATTACTCGCTCACAACCTTGATGTTTTCTGACTCAAACTGGTGCTGGTCCTTTAAGGGTCACTCTTTGCAGTGAAACATCGTGATGGACGATGACAGCGGGGGGCGGGGTTAGGGGTGTGCCCGAAGCGTGAAACAAATAACGTGTTCTACGGAGCCACTAAAAGGTTAGCCGCTTGCTAGCGGTAGGCTGTTGCATTACAGTACATGAAAGTTCAATTACCACATACACAGAGTAAGGAGAAATGTCTGATAGGACGATGGCGAATAATTTGCAGATCCTGAGCACAAATGACAAACATCTAATCTTGTCAAATGTGTGGTAAGTGCTGCCGCTTCATAGTATAGAGTCCTTGTGATCGCGAATCTCAAAAGTGAAAGTAAAATGAGAGCGCGCAATCGAAAGCGGTTTCAATAGCGGCTCCCTGATGCCCGCAATTTATATACAGTCGCCTATACTTGCCCAATGATGTAATTGTGAGAAAAAGTATTGAAATATTTTTTTTTTTATCCTCCCATCTAGTAGGCTATTTATTCCCTTTAGGGTTTCCGTAGTACACTTCATTTCCTTTCCGAACACGGAACTGGGATGCGGCGGATTGCGGGAGAGGGGGTGGTGGGGGGGAAGGAATTCAAAAAGATCAATAAAATACTATTTCATGCATTTGGATTCACTACTTACTATCACTATCAATTGAGACACTAATATAAAATTATAGTTCTAATATATGTATATATTACAATCAATTTGATTTGACAAAGCAAATGTAAAGGAAAAAAACCTTTAAAAAGAAAAAAAAAACTTTATAATGAGAGCTGTATAAGTTTCCTATAGGGGGCGGCACAATTTACCCTCTTGACACATCTTGCCTCACTCCCCAATACCCTCATTTTTGTTTGTTTATTTTTATTTTCTCCCACAATGTATTAATGATTTTGAATTAAACTTTTGTTAAACTACCAACAGAGGGCATCACTCTCTTTGTTGTCCAGCAGTATCCTCTGATGTAAACCTCACTGAGACATGTTCCTGTGATCATTATCCACAGGAAGCTCATAAAAGGTTTTGAATAGCATCTAATGTCTTTTTGTGCATCTATACCAAACTTAAGAATATACAGATATACCCTCACAAAAGAGCTAAATATAATCATCTGCATATGAAAAAGACGTTTCAAATGAAGAAGTAAACAACAATGAGATTCTCTCAGTGACGTACAGTGCAGACGCACATGCTCCTCATAACCCCGCAGGCTGCACACTCTCCCTCGGTTCCAGCTTAACTAGAGCTCGGTTGTGGGAGGATTCAATCATTCAGCTCCCCAGACAGCATGCCGGGAGCCCTCGGGGCTTTGACATGCGTTTAGACATGATCATGCTACTGCCCCTCATCTTAAGGGTCATAAAACATATTGAATTGTGTAATTGATAGCTCACACATTTGTGTTTGGTACATTATGTGCACCAGGTCCACAATATGCATCTAGGAAAAGCCATATTGGCTGAATTCTTATCTACTCGATTTGAAGATGAAAAAATCAACATTATATACAAGACCTCTTGGCACAATCTGGTTCTCCCAATATCAGTCTTTTTTTTCCCGGAAGAGCTTTTTTCTAAGCCCTCTAATCTAATTTTTCAAATCCTGTTCCGGAGCTTAAAAATTCCTGGAAGTTGCAACACAGTGTTCAGACTCAGATCTTGCAGGTAGAGTGCTGTTTTATAGGTACGCATGACTGGTGTCCTTTGATTCGAGCGTTTGCACTTCAACAGCCACTGGCAGAATCACAAAAGAACCTGAACACAAATGCACTGTGGTGGAAATGGCCACTTCCTGTTCTCCTGTTATTTAAGGTGTAGCGAACCACAGAGAATATATTTGTGTACTGTACATTCTCCGATAACCTCACATAACAGATGCTGTACGTGGGAGTATCGGCACCTCCTAGCTTCCATTCGCTTCACACTGCTATCTGAAGTTGCCCCACGGACTCCTGGCATTTGAATTGTAAACATCGACTTACTTCCATATCTGTCATCTTCCCGTTTTTGAAAGTGTCTTTTTACCGCTGCCGTGGCTTTGCCTTGCCCTAGTCAAAATCAATGTTCATCAGAAGAGGCCAGAGGTCAAAGTGTGACTCGCGAATCCCACTTTATCGATCCTTGGTGAATAATTTAAGCCAGTTATGGTGTTTGCAGTAACAGGTGATGGCTTGGTTCTTCACAAGGGTAAGACGGAGAGGGAGGGGGTGAAAGTGGAGGAAAGGCAAGAGAGAGCCAGAGCCAGATGGAGGATGTGGGGGTGAAGAGAAGCGTGGACGTGAGAAAGTGAGAAAGAAAAGGAGTAGGCAGTTGAACGCTGGTATGGACAATACAAAGAGAGCGTCGTTCAAGGCACTGTTTATGGGTTGTGCTGTTTCTATTGGTCCTCCTCCACCAGTTTAGACCGCACAGAAGGTGACTGGGCTAGACATACGCAAAATCATGATCTCACTATTGTTATATTCACTTTAATTGGACCATATGGCAAATTGAAGCAACTAACAGTACTTTGATAGAGACACCCTCCTTTCCATTAGCACATGCTGTTTTTTCTGTGTTTTGGTTTTGGGTGGGAAAAAAGGAAAATGGTCAAATTAAAGGATTTAATAAATAAACCATGCATGTGACAAGAGATTAAAAAAATCTATTTTCTCGCTGTGCTTTACTCTCAAGGGCTTTAATTGCGACTTGAATAGAGATTTTTTTCTGTTTATATACTTTGTTCCATCTCATTTTAATCTGCAGAGACAACTGTAAGTAAGCCATTAGTTGGTTGATTTCTTCAAAAACAGCTGTCGTTGTCGTCACTTCCGGTGTAGTCTCAGCCTCAGACATCATGCCCACGGACCGTTGGCTGAACATCTGATGCATTTGTCACACAAAATTGGAAACACTTCAGGAGTTTCAAAGTCGTCATCAGATTGGTTGAATTATACAGGATTTCTGGGAGACGTGTATGTCACGTTCTTTAACATTCCGCCCGGAAACAAAGATGCCGTGACGCCTCCTCATGGAAGAAGAAAGCCGTTGTGTTTACAAGTGTGACAATGAACGCTTATCAGGATCAAGTAAATGCTGGATTTTCAAAAGTATGTGAAATATTTAAAGTTTGCAGCATAGAATCTTTACAATAAGTCCAAGAGTTTTACACACCGGTCTTTTATTGTGGGGACATTTCCACGCCCCTAAACATGATGCGGCACAAAACTAAACGTGATTGGTTGCATTACCTGTCAGACATATGGCCTCTTGGCCATTCAAAACGGCCAAAGTTCCCAGACCTTCTGCCGTTAATCTGAAGGTCTGGCTACACGAGATTACTTCCGGTGTGAGTACGCTGTGCGCGTTTGGCTGCCGCTTCACACTGGGGCTGTATTGTTTTGTCTTGTTGTTTTTGTTAGAATTTATGCTCTCCTGGTTTCAAAAATGGATGACCATCGTCTCACACATTAAAAAAATGGACATACAAAGGACTGTTTTCATGACTCCAGCTGGTGTGCGGAGGTGGTGTGCTCAGTTCCACGGCTTGCTGTGGCATCTCGTACGGCCTAAACTGACTCCACAGGCCTGCCTGCCTTACGGTATTTGCAGCGTGGTTGCTGCTGACGGAGTGGCTGTGTCTTTGATGGGAGGATTTAGTGGCAGTGGCTGTCATTGTTGAGCGTTCCCGTTTTCCGTTTGGGGTCCTGGAGTTTATACTCGTTTGGGCTCTGTGGCACTCGAAATGTGGCTTGACGCGGGTTGCTTGGCGAGTCTACACCATTGGGCCTGCTCTGGTTATACATATCACGCTACTGCTCATTCTGTTTGGACCGTTGGCTCGGACATAAATACGTTTTCACTCTCGATTATACATGTTATTCTATGATTTTTTGTTTTGATTGTTGTGTACACTGTATTGTTTATTGTATTTGTGTTGTTATATGGATTTATGTTTAATGTTGATTGCAAAGCGCTTTGAGCTCGGGAAAAGCACTATATAAATTACACTCATCATCATCATCATCAAAAAAAAAGTACAGTGTGTAAAACGGTGACTCTTTGTTTGAGCTGATAAATGGCAGTTAATAGGTTTAATAGCATGCTGATAAATAAGGGTCATAGTTGTCTGATTTGTCAAGCACAAACTCATCAACTTGCTAATTTACAGGGCATTTATAAAAGTGTGTGAACTGACTCTGGCACTACCAAAGATTTCTCTGTTAAATTTTTTTTTGAGCTGCCTGACAACAGTATCACATGCTTAACCAATAGCAATTATTTTGGTTTTTAGCTGTGATTCATAAAAAGCTAAATAGCAAAATAGCATGGTGCTAAATAAGAGTTACCACAGTTGTCTGATTCGTCAAACACAAACTCATCTTTATTTAGCAACTTGTTAATAACTTACAGAGCATTTTAAAACGTGTACAGTGTGTAAATAATGTGACTTTGTTGCACTATAAATACATTTCCTTGTTTGTTTGAGCTGCCTGACAACAGCAGCACTGGCTCAACCAATGGCATGAGTTTGGGCTGGACTATTTGTTTGTCTGACCAAGATGATGGGAGTGAAGCAATCACAGGAAACCTGTTGTGAAACAATCACTATTTGTGAAATTATTTTGCTTTTCAGTTGGGTTCAGTAGGTTATTTGTAAGTTATTAGAATGCTAATTTGCTTTGGGTTCCCAATGTTTTTTTCAAAAAAATTTTCCTGTTCGCAGCAAGTATGCTAACTACAACGATAACTATACAGATTTAATAGTCATTCTAATTAAATGAAAATAGGGAAGTTTTCACCGCAACTATAACGATTACGACACAGAGGAACAAAATCAGATTCCACCCGACTTTCAAGTGCTCAGGCATTGCCAATGTGCATTGGCTCGTTTAGTTTACACTCGAAGTAGATTGGTCCCTCTAAGCGAGATCCCAATTCGTCGGTCATCCGACGTGATGTCGAGAGTGACCGACTGAAAGGGAACATAATTTACAACACAAGTCAAAACTTACATAAAAACATTGAAAGGGGCACAGAATCTGTCTGCTTGGTTGGTTCATTATACCGAATATCAAAGATTTCTTTGCTCTGGTTCGAATATTACCATTAGCCAGCAGTGTTATCTAGTGACCTGTATGAATCTAAGAGGCTTATGGTAAAATGAGAACGGAAATATTGGGGCTGATGTTTATCTTCTACGAGATTCATTTTCCATTAAATACTAATTATGATGGATCCAGTGCCATACCCTCCTTACGTTTCAGACCCCTATCTATTAAGAAGTAATCTCTCTCAGTGTTTGGATTGTACTTAAAAAGTTATGCCTGAAATTGCAGTTAGAAGTTTAAAGCAGTGGTAAAATAGTTCTGCTCTTCATATTTTAACAGGAACAGCAATTACTTTTGTGAATGAGGCTGCAATTTTTATATCCATTGCCTACACCCCCCACCACCCTTATAATCCTGCTTAAACTCTGAACAAGCAATTACGCCATAGCCCACTAGTTCCCCTTTAATGCTTCTTTCATCTGCCCGCACCCAGTTTTCCATCATTTTTGCCTGATTAAAAGATGGAGGGGTGAAGCAAATTATGAATAGGTTGTTGAACCAATGAAGTTACCCTGAAAGAAGTAATGACATTTTAGGGTAAATAGAGGTTGTTTAATTGTGTGTGTTTGCGCTTGGGTGATTACAGCTTGTATGTGTGGCTGGGTTGTTTTTATTACTAGTACTTTACACAAATACGCTACACTTTTTTAAAGCATTAGAGGCACTAACCTTATGTTTTTAGTTTTTAGAACTATTAGATGTTAGATAAACTATTAGCTAACATAAAATTAACTTAGGTTAAGTACATAAAATGCCTGTATCCTCATGTTAAAATTTTAGTTTTGGTGTGTGTGTGTGTTTATATATATATATATATATATATAAAATCATGACAGTTTATACTTGAATTAAATTTTATAATTTAGATATATCTAATGCTTATATATATTAATTCATATACATTTATGTAAATGTTGCCTCTTTGCCTATCTTTTTTGTTTTTGCTAGAAAACAAAATCACACAAATCAAGTTCAAATAACGTTCACAATTGCAAACCTCATATAAAATGATGGAAAATTAAAAAGGCTCATATAATAGGTGCTTTGACCTCCTGAGGCCAACATTTTCTAAAGAAAATGACTTTATGAATGTTTATGTTGTCATGGGTTTTTGTTACTGTTCTATTAAGGGCCCTGACCTCTTGTGTTGACTTCTGTTAGGACATCCCTCAATGCAGAGCTGAATTACAGGAGGTCGTGCTCTCGACATAGCTTGAATAGAGCAGCACAAGAATCACACAGATCACTCTTTATATTCAGATGATTGCATAATGTCTGTGGCACGTTTGATTTAGCTCTCCTGTGCATGTATGACCTTTAAATGAATTTCCCTGTGCGAGGTTGAATATAACCATCACTTATTTCAGACAGGCGAGGGAGCCAATGCCGAGTGGGTCATATATCATTACTGTCTGAGCGGCTTGAGAGCAGAGAAAATAATTGTGCTAAAGTGATGTTTTGTCTGCAGTTTTGAATGACAGCATCACATTAGCAGTCTTTAGTAGTAAAAGTTTTCCTCCTAAAACGCTCTTCAAATTGCTATCAAACTTTTACTGTGTGTGGAAGTACATTGCAAAGCCGTGAACTGGCATTAAGCAAAAATCATGCCTTTGCCATCACAAATAGCAGATTCTGCCTTGAAATAAAGGCCTATGTTGTATACCTAAGTGCCTGTTTTTGGCAAGGAATTTAAATATTCATAAATATTGTTAAACTACATGTATATATTCCAGGTTATTCTTTCAACACAAAAGTCAAAAGTGCAAGAAATTTGTATTTACATGAATGCATTCAGAAGACACATTGATCAACAGAACATGGAAAAATAAATAAATAAATAAAACCAATAAAACATATATATGAATATAAAATAATAAATAATAATATATTAATTTACATGTTTCATAAAAACGTATAAAAATATATGTTGTTAGGACTTGTTTTTAGGACCAATAATTTATTTATTTATTTATTTTTATTATTATTGCACATTAATAGTAAAAAAAGAACTGTGTTAGAATTTAATATACAGAATTTAATAAAATTCATGGTATTGTGGTAAGCAATTTTTACATAATGTCCCCAAATGCATAATGCATATTTCACATTCGCTTCCATTGACAGTTCTATACTATTAATAATGTAATATAATATTATGAATATAGTACGATACATGACATTCAATTCCATTAACAGTTCTGGTTAACTATTCTAAATATAATATAATTATGAATATAATAATGTATCTTTTCACAAATTTAGATTATTGTGTTTTCCATGTATAGACTACAATGAGAATTCACAGAGGAACTTAAAGATCTGAGAAGCACAGATCATTTGAATATGCTTATCAAGTTCTAATGATCTTTACTAGCAGTGTATAAGTCACTACTTGTTTAAATAAACATTCTTAAACACTGCTCATCATCCCAGTGTGACTTAGTTGGTTTGGATTTGCATTCCAAGGGCTTCCTCTGAGCACTTCTTCTCTGATTAAAACATCTGGCCGCTGTGTAGTTCTACCTGCACATCTGTTGAGAGCGAGAACTCTGCACGAATCTTCTTCATCACAGAGGTAGCTGACAATCACTCTGACAGGAAGAGGGAGAGATGGAGGGAATGATTTATTAAAGCTGGAGAAATAGCCTGCAGACCACGTCCATATCATTCAATACTGTGTTTCCACCCTCGCAAACAGCTGTCCATTTGAGTGATACCGCAGAACATTCCTTGAAAAAAAAAAAAAAAGACAGCGTTAACAGTGAGATTACCTGCCTCCACCTGCCGCCAAAAGTGGATGTTGGCAAGCACTTCCTTTTCTTCCAGCTCAGCATATATGTTTTCTTTTTCTTTTTTCCTGTCTTGACTTACCTGATAAGGTGATCCCAGACATATAAGATAGAGGTTTGGCTGTTGTGTAGCGGTAAATCACCAAGGACCCCAGCTGACGATAATTAAGGTTATTAGACATAAATGTGAGCTGCAGGGACTCGTTCTGGAGTGATGGCAGGTGTCGATGCTACTGCGAGTGTGGCGTTTAAAAATATTTCCTCTTAAAATATCTCCCTTCTGACATTTGTCTTTGCGCTCTCTGGAGTCCGAGCCCACAGAGACGGCAAAGACAGACCAGGCACATTTGTGAAGTCATGCAGCTCATTTTCCAACTCTACGGTGTGCATTAAATGGGGAATGCTGGACAACAAATTTTCGTTCTTTAATGTGAGCCAAAATCATCTTTTAAATGGCAAAATGTTTAGTGTACACATTAAGCACTGAGACATTTAGTTGCATTACTGTTTTAAAGTCGTAAAAAAACGTATTATGGCTAATTTGAATGAATGTGATGTGCCATGTCACTGCTGTTAGACAGCTGTCACTGCTTATTATGAAAAGCAGAACAGGAAGATTCCCACTCTGTCTAATTTGAAACTAAACCCTGCCTAGTAGGGTTGGGAAATGAGAAACAGATTTTATTCTGAACTGATTAAAAAAATAAAATAAAATAAAATAAAATAAAAAAATAAAATAAAATAAAATAAAATAAAATAAATAATAATAATAATTGGAACCCAGTGATTTTTATGATATTTGGTTCTGCTAAAAATTCTAAAACATCTGCATTCTTGCCATTCTTACAAAATGACATGGCCTAACATATGGAATGTATGCCTCAGAGCCACATTAAACTTTGGCCTTGTCATGATTTTATTTATTTATTTATTTTATTAGTGCACGAAAAATAACAAGCAACTTTTACTTAAATGATGAAACTTTAATTGGAAGATTTATTTTGGAATTTTTTTAAGAGTGGTTCGCTTGGTACAAATTTAAATTTATATATCTTTTAGTATTTTCATATATTATAATTTATTGTTGTATAAATACATAATAAATTATAATAATGTATAACAATTCATCAAAATATTTGTATTGCATATTGTATATGTTTTAATTTATATATAAATTAAATATAATTTATATATTTTACATTTTATATTTATTTTTTATTCTAGATGGAGTTCTGGATTTCATTATGCATACAATATTTTTTTTTGGTTTGTTAATTTCCTGCTTCAAATGGTTGTATAGTAATCAGTGTGTTAAAAATGACTTCTAATGAAGTGTCAAATGAAAATGAGTAAAATGTGTGGAGTTTCTGATATGAGCTTCATGGATGAATCCATTTCAAAGCTAATAAGGAGTAACTAGTGTAGGGGGTTATGTAATGTTCCTGCATAACATAAAATTCATACTGAACTCTGCATTTTCTCCCCCTCACTCCTCATCTGTCTTTCCACAGGAATCAATGGCTGTTTATGAAGTGTTTGTGTTTCTTTGTGGTAAAGGACAATGTGAATTATGATTCATATGGCTCACCTTTGTTCTGTCAACCTTGACCTAGACTCGACACAAGCACTAATTGTCATTTTTAAAAAATGAGATGAATGTCATGATTTGTGGAGAGTATGCACACTTTTCTCAGTACACTGAACCCTGAGAATGAATTGGTATATCATAAACAATACACAAGGCGAATAATCCAGGTCTTGTTCTGGTCAGACTAAATGGGAGAGTTTTAATAAAAGTGGCTGGAGTGTTTATCTGTTTTTGAAACTCTTGTGGATCATTACTGAACCCTTTCCATATGGGATTTTGAAAGTGAAAAGAAGAATATTTTCTGTCTTTATAAATGTTTACAATATCTATTAATGAAGGTTAAAATTAGGCTTGAGATATTGAACAACTAACACTTTCTGCCTAGGCAGGTTACAGTATATGATTTCTGCTCCATTCTTTCCATGCTGTAAATGACAAAAAAAGGAAAAAGCCAACTAGTTGTTCAGGGTGCTTTTATTTCATGGCCTTACACCGTTTTAGTTGAGATAGTTAATAACCTTTTTCAGAGTGACTCAGATAATTGTCCTAACAATGGTTTGGTCATAGACCTCCCCATGCAGCCAATTAAACCGTGTCACACTGGAAATATGTGGGAAGGAGGTATAGTAAATGAAGATCGATGAAGAGGAAGCTGTGGCTGTTATTTATAGGCTTTACATGGCTGCTAGGCCTGACCTGCAGTTTACCCTATGACCTGTTGTTCCTGACCAGTGGCAGAGCTGTGGAGAATTACACCGTTTTAGGTTTGAGTGCTCTACATTGCAGTGTGTGTAGGGTAGGCTTCATTTGGCATGGGATTGTAACATAGAGTGTTATAGTGTGCCTGATTTGAAACACAAAATAGATTTTTATGTTTTCTGAAGAAAAAGTGAGTGGTGCTTTTCTTTGGAAAACATGAATATATACAGCAAATATATATTTCAACTAGTGTTTGAAAGTTTGGGGTCAGTAAGAATTTTGTTTTGTAAAGAAATGAATACTTTCATTGAGCAAGGAAGCATTAAATTGATCAAAATGCATTTACATTGTGACAAAAGAGTTGTATTTCAAATAAATGCTGTTTCGTTGAATATTTATTTGAATTCAGAAATCAGAAATAAATTACATTTTAAAATATATTAAAGTAAAAAAACAGTTGTTTTATTGTTTTTACTGTATTTTCATCAAATAAAATCATCCACAGACTTTCCACAGACTCCAAACTCCTGTGTAAAGTCTGTGTATTTATTGGTCATTGGGATTTTTCAGTGAACCTTTCTGCAGGTTTTTGCCACGTCGCACCACGTCTTTAAAATTCAAACACATTGTTTTCTATGAGTTTACGCGCACCGGCGGCGCCGTTCGGCGTCTGTCCATGGTGCCCAGCTACGTCGTGTTGTACTTGTTGTGTGAATTGATCTAGACGCGACGCGAAGCACTTCTTGTCCGGTGTGCAACCGCCTTAAGTCATTGAATTATTTATTCAATCGATTTAATTGAATCTTTCTTTTTGAGTGATTCATTGAATCATTCACTCAACCGATTAGTTCAAAAACACAAATTCATTCAGGAAAATGTCTTCTGACATGGCCTATAGGAGCAGTTATACAAGTGGTTTGTTCAAATAATGAAATGTCACAAAATATGTCATTTTGATTGAAGGAAGTTTATGATATGGATGTTCATTGTAAAACACACATGTACACAAATATTGAAAGCGAAAGTAAGAGTACACCTGAAAACCTTTTTTAAAAAAAAGCATGTCTCTGTAAGGCATGAAATGAGCTGAATGTTAATTGTCAGCTATTCCCTAATGACTAGTCTGGTTCACCAGAGCAAGGCTGGTACTGAGCGGGAGGGCATGTGAATTCAGTTCCGTCACCCTCTCAGGCCGAAACTCGATGACTTTGAAATTCTAATGGGTATTATTTGCAAAGGGCACCTTCATTTGCGTGACACCACTCTAAAAGACAAGGTGATTTTCAGCTAAGCTGTAATCCTCCTGCGCCGTGCGCCACAGAGGTTCGCTGACTTCAGATCAGTGTGAACACACAGCGGACCGGTCACACTTCGTTCTTACCAAAGCAAATCCAAATGATTATTTAATTATTCATTAATTGCGCAGTTGTAGTTTCGCTTGTTTCTAATTTTGGTTCACGGCATGGATTGTAACAAGGTGACTGTCATGCTTTTTGAAGATGCAATTAGAGCACAATTGCTAGTTTGTGTGGTATGAACATGTGTTGTGGCTTGTTGAGGTTTAGGGAGGACTGGAGCCATCTCGTTCTTGTGCCACACGGGCATGTTTTTAAGTTTAGGCCTAGATCTGTTGCTCTATGGTGGTTAAATTGCAACACACTTTTGTGATTTTAGTGTAAATCACAGAAACATATGCGGAAAATGTTTTTAAATTCATTCAGGACAGGCCATATGTATATATATATATATATATATGATCTAATCAATAATATCCAAGAATCTACGTGAGCAGAGCCAACCAATTTTCCATATATATTTAGACCAGTATGTTACTAATTCAGCCTCATCTGCAACTATTTACGAATGTCTGGGTGGACGTGAATATCGGCAGGGCCAGAAGGATGCCTCGGGTGGTTTGGCCTTGTGTTAGACAGACCAGCAGAGAGGTAATTTGCTCCGCTCAGCTTGGTTCAGCCTGACTGCCATCACTGCAATCTAAGTATCATGAGTGCACAATCTTATGGAGAGACGCAGAAAATCATATCAAAAAGTGTACCCTCTCATATTGCTTTCATCACATTGTGAGTGAGATTGAGAACCAGAGAAGGACAAAAGCCCAGACAACAAGATAGAAATTGTGTGTGTGTTTGCACAGCAAATGGTCACAGCAAGAAGAAACAGTAGTGAGTCCTGACAATGTCAATAGTTTTTTTTTTTTTTTTACCCATTCCAG
>NW_015639527.1:978817-980457 GCF_001515625.1 Sinocyclocheilus rhinocerous | reverse complement strand
CGGTGGCTTCTGAGACAAGCTGGATTTTAAAACTGGGACTCGTACCCGGATAAATACTTTACACAGAACACTTCTATTATATGTGCCGCATATTACCAGTTTATTATTTTAACTGGAACAGGATGCTTGCTCTCCAACAGCTACTTTTTTCAGGTAGTCGAAAGGTTAGCGGTACTGAAACCGTAAAGCAGAGAAAGTATTTTTTTTTCTATATTTACTTCTATATATAATATATTTTTCATTATAATATATTATCATTTTAATTATACTGTATATGTGTAGTAAGTATATTAATTATATGGCTAATTTATATACAATTTCATATATATAGTTTATAACAAAATTTATTCTATATTTCAATGACAAATGTAAGAATTTTTTTTTTCTTTAGAATTTAATGTTTTTCCTTACACTCTCAGAAAAAAAGGTACAAAAGCTGTCAGTGGGGCAGTACCCTTTCAAAAGGTACACATTTGTACCTTATTTACCCCTAAAGGGTGCATGTTGGTACTTTAAAAGTACATATTAGTACCTAAAGTATATTTGTACCTAAATGGTATTTAGTATTTTTTGAAAAGGTACTGCTCCAGTTACAGCTTTTGTACCTTTTTTTGTGTTGTGTAGAGACCACTTAATATTTGTCGAGTTTTTTTTTTACATGCCTGTTTACCATGTTAGATGTTTGCCAAAATTTTGCTATCATTTTAAGACTTGTAAACTAATTTCTGAAATGAGTGACAATGATTCGTTATGGGTTTGTGGTTTGCCTTCAGTTTGAATATAATTACCACTGCCTCATACTTCAGTATCAAGTTCTATACATTGCTTTTATACATTATATACAAAATAATTTGCACCAATTGTGCCATACAAACTATACAAAAGATCAAAAGATATTTAGAAGTCTATGCAGACCTGAAATTTTAGTATTTTTACATAGTACATCAATCTGTTTGATTTCAAAAGATGAAATTCCAAAAGGAAAATTCAGCTTTTTTTAATATGATCCCTTTCAAACCCTTAAATGTTCATCATTTAAGCACTGAAGTGAACTGAAATCTCTCATATTTTGCTAAACTTTCCAATAATTTCCAATATTTTAGTCGGTGGATGAAATGCATACTTTTGATAAAGGCATTTATAAGTGGCCTGTAAAGTTCGTTCACCTCACGATCCAGCCAAGAGGCTGAGAGATCTCCATAGTAATGCAAACCCTTACCATGTGATGTGGTTAAAGGGAGCAAACTAATGCCTTATGGCACAAATCAGTCCGTGAACCGAAGCTCCATTTCAACTATGAGTTGCATAGCAAATACTCACTCTTCTGAACCTCTTGTTCCTCCAAACATTGAAATTTTCTTTACCATTATATTTCAGAGCTGTGAAGTTGTTAATTTCAGTGCATTTAAAATCTCCTAATGAAATAATTGATTAGTATTTTGTGCGCTTGAAGACTTCAAAATGATTGAAAATAACTTTATCACCCTCAATATGCACTTAGGGAAGTGAAGGAGAAATGAGTCAGCAATTATAATCAGAAATTGAAGCGAGAGAAAAAGCGTGCACAGACCCTCGGGAGCACAATTTGTACACCGTACATCAAGCATTGTACTTTGAAACATAAAAACAATCAAGTTGTT
>NW_015639527.1:963846-977664 GCF_001515625.1 Sinocyclocheilus rhinocerous | reverse complement strand
TAATTGATTAGTATTTTGTGCGCTTTAAGACTTCAAAATGATTGAAAATAACTTTATCACCCTAAATATGCACTTAGGGAAGTGAAGGAGAAATGAGTCAGCAATTATAATCAGAAATTGAAGCGAGAGAAAAAGCGTGCACAGACCCTCGGGAGCACAATTTGTACACCGTACATCCAGCATTGTACTTTGAAACATAAAAACAATCAAGTTGTTTTGTCTGTCTGTGTCGACAGTGTATGCAACACCCAACCTCACATACAATCCGTGACAGTGTGTGTGTGTTTGGAAATCAATACATCCTTACCGTCCAGGTAGCAGCAATGTTCTGTCTTGGCTGTACACTAACTCCCTGACAGTAATGTTATTTGGAGGTAATCCAGTGTTATATATTATAGCTTTTTTTTCCTCTATAGACCTTCGATGCCAAATCAATCCCTCTCCAAAGTAAATTAATAATGAATGCCCTCTCTTGTTCATGTCATGAGGTAGCCAGAGGGGGGCTGCGGAGAGATTTATTTTCAAAGCCACACTTGGTCTGATACCCGATATATTTTTGTCCTCCACAAGTACAGTGGGATATGCTTGATGCACTGCTAGCTGAAATAGAGTTGAATCCGTGACTCCAATGCAACATGAATGAATAACCAAAGTAATTCTAAACTAACTAAAAAAATCTAGTGACAACATGATGACTCTGCAGTAATAATTAACTCCTCGTAATCCGTACTACAATGAGAATGCTCGAACATCCCATAATGATGATGCAAAAAACGTTGTGTATTTTCCCAAAGTGCATGCATTTCAGTGTCAGGACAAAAAATGGACGAGGGCTGTGCTTGTTTATTCCGCATGCTTAATTTTCCCTGCCCTTGGATGCTTTTCATTGCACTGAAAGGGTAGACACTTTATTTGGATTAAATTGGTTTACTGTCTGCTCTTCTCTGATAAGGGAATATAAAGTGGAGTCATTTAATAATTTATGTATTTGTTGCATTGTGCTGATTCAGTGTGGCGCTATGAACATGCAGCTCAGACATGCTCTAGTGGCCGGAGATGCTGCGCTACAGGTTTCCAGCAGAAGGTTCTGACTGCTCAAGGTTAAGACTGATTGAATTGGATTCAGCCGCAGTGTCTTACCAAGAGGCTGTTATTAGAATGCACAGCATTTTATGGTGATGCTGTAAATATTAATTTAATGCCATAGCTGAACCAACAACGTGCAGTCATCACTGTGCACATGTACTTAAAGGGATAGATCACCCAAAATTAAAGGAATACTTTACCCAAAAATGAGTATTTGCTGAAAATGTACTCACCCTCAGATCATCCAAGATGTAGATGAGTTTGTTTCTGTATTGGAACAGATTTGGTGAAATTTAGCATTACATCACTTGCTCACCAATGGATCCTCTGTAGTGAATGGGTGCTGTCAGAATGAGAGTCCAAACAGCTGATAAAAACATCACAATAATCCACAAGACTCTGGTCCATCAATTAACATCTTGTGAAGTGAAAAGCTATGTACCAATAAGAAATCAATTCATCATTAAGGTGTTTTAATTTTAAACAGTCGCTTTTGGCGACCCATAATCTATAATAACGCGTCCACCAGTAAAAAAGTCCTTCCCCTTTTGTTCTCTCACGTCAAAATCCACCAATATATTTGTTTAGAACTGTTTTGGACTGTTTTTGCTTGTAAACAGTGCTTGATCTGTGCAGATTTCTCTCCTGATTCAGACGAGATGACTTTCATTGAATGAAGCAAAATATTATGGATCAACCCTATACATTGCGAGTAAATCACTCGCATATGCAACTAAATCTTCACTCTGGGCGACTAAATAATGTCTAATATTAGCCAATGGCTAATAAATTCTTAGATTTACTCGCCAGTGTGTGAGTTTGAGACTGAGTATAAGTTTAGCACAGACATATTTTCATTCGGCAAATGAGTTTTTCTCTCCATCAAGCGATCCATGATATTTTTCAGTTCATCTCAATGGATGCATCTACCATTATATTTCAGAGCTGTGAAGTTGTTAATTTCAGTGCATTTAAAATCTCCTAATGAAATAATTGATTAGTATTTTGTGCGCTTGAAGACTTCAAAATGATTGAAAATAACTTTATCACCCTCAATATGCACTTAGGGAAGTGAAGGAGAAATGAGTCAGCAATTATAATCAGAAATTGAAGCGAGAGAAAAAGCGTGCACAGACCCTCGGGAGCACAATTTGTACACCGTACATCAAGCATTGTACTTTGAAACATAAAAACAATCAAGTTGTTCTGTCTGTCTGTGTGTCAGTGTGTGAGTTTGAGGCTGAGTATAAGTTTAGCACAGACATATTTTCATTCGCCAAACGAGTTTTTCTCTCCATCAAGCGATCCGTGATATTTTTCAGTTCATCTCAATGGAAGAGCAGCGCACCTGTATTTGTGTATTTGGCGTACTGTAGACTCTAGTGTGAAGGCGCACGATTCGCCGTCACTTTCTCTCACTCGCGCAAAGTGAGAGAGAGCGAGCGAGCGAGAGAGTCTTACACAACATGCAGAATTGATGCACTACATGTAAACAATATTTTTTGTTGTATTTTCCTGTCAAAATAACAGAGTTCCTTTGGAATTCTTCAGCTTTTAAGAACTGCCGCTTTCTCCGGTAGTGGGCGGAACTAATGCGCAAACGACATTGGCTGGTGCTCACCATGACACTCCATCTGAAAGCACGTGCTGGAGATTTACTACTAATCACCAGAAGCTGCTTTACTGACGTGCACAGCCCTAATATGTATATATTAGTGCTGTCAATCAATAAATTTTTTTTTACTAATTAATCGCACATTTTTCTGAAATTAATCGCGATTAATCCCACCTAACATTAAAGTTTTTAAATATACTTTTATATTGCAATAATTTCACATTCAATCTTCAAATGAATGTACAAACAACATAAAGACAGTATATTTTAAAATATTTGTTTAATTGCATCAAAGATACCAACTGATTTCTCTATAAAATTGCCCCCCCCCCCAATATTCACCATTGACTATAGCCATTCAACATTACAGTATAATTGAGAGCTATCAATTTTAACATCCTCGGGAGCACAATTTGTACACCGTACATCAAGCATTGTACTTTGAAACATAAAAACAATCAAGTTGTTCTGTCTGTCTGTGTGTCAGTGTGTGAGTTTGAGGCTGAGTATAAGTTTAGCACAGACATATTTTCATTCGCCAAACGAGTTTTTCTCTCCATCAAGCGATCCGTGATATTTTTCAGTTCATCTCAATGGATGCGCAGCGCACCTGTATTTGTGTATTTGGCGTACTGTAGACTCTAGTGTGAAGGCGCACGATTCGCCGTCACTTTCTCTCACTCGCGCAAAGTGAGAGAGAGCGAGCGAGCGAGAGAGTCTTACACAACATGCAGAATTGATGCACTACATGTAAACAATATTTTTTGTTGTATTTTCCTGTCAAAATAACAGAGTTCCTTTGGAATTCTTCAGCTTTTAAGAACTGCCGCTTTCTCCGGTAGTGGGCGGAACTAATGCGCAAACGACATTGGCTGGTGCTCACCTATTATCGTCACTGTTTTGATTTCAGCGAATCAGTTCCAGCGAATCAGTTCGAGTGAACGCACACAACCTGATTAATATTCATGAATCCAGCAGCTCATTAATCCTTGGTGCATTTTATATTGTTCTTATTCATAGAATTCGTATAATAATAATAATATTATTATTATTATTATTATTATCGTATCAGTATTATTGTTAGTTTTTTCGCATTTTCTCTCAACTTTCTTTACCTTTTCTGACCCACTTCAGGTCTTAAAGTCTCTATTAATGAGGTGACGAGTTGAATCGAGTGTGTTAGATGAGGGAGACAGTGCAGGGCTGCTCCAGGACTTTTTGAAAACCATTTCAGAGACATGTTCTTAAATGTGACTCATAAAATATATCACATGCATGTACAGTTTTAAGGCAGCTTTAATCGCCTTATTGGTAACTTCATGACTTAACTGACCACGACATTGCATGCAGGTAGTTTATTTCACACTTTGATATGAAAGGATACCGGCTACAGCGCGCGCCGGCGCCTTTGTGAGTGCAATTGAAGAGCACGCGCTGCAAGCACAGTACCATTTCCACAATCGTTTGACTCGTGCCTGGCGCTGAAGTGAAGTGGGGCGCGCGTCTGAAACGTCTCCCGTACTCAGTCGTTCTGCGACTGAATAAATGCACTTCTTGTCAAGAGAAAAAGTGACTGAAACAGCATTTGTGAGTGGGGTGGCCAACCCTAGCCCCGCCCCTGCGTTAATTGCGTTAAATACTTTTAACGCGTTAAACTGAAAAAATTAATCGCCTGCATTAACTCACTAATTTTGACACCACTAATATATATATATATATAGTATAGTATAGTATAGTATTTCAGTCTGGCGAGTAAACACAAAAATTTACTAGCCAATGGCCATTCAATTGCCAAGGTGTTCGTAGAGGGTTGTGGATAGGACTTGTATTTTAGTCTGAAACAACAGTCTGAAGTTAGTGAACAAAGAAAGTCATGCCAGTTTGAGTGTGAGTAAATATTAACGACAAATTTTTCATCTTTGGGTGAACAGTTCCTTCAAATATACAGTCTTGCACGTGTGCAGTCATCTGTGTATGCATGCAAGCACACCAGCCGTGTGCAGCGAAAGGCTATTTGAACAGCAGCACTCTTTGTTTCCTGTATTATTTACCATATCATCCATGTCTACATGACGAATGTGCGATAGCTTTGCTCTTTGATCCCATAAACTGTGTTTCATCAAGGGTTTCGTTCAATTACATGTGCAACAGCTGCTTTTGCTGTGCATTTTTTCCCTGTCATTCCAGCAAACTTTGAATGCCCTTGAGTGTGCTTTACAGTTACACTGTTTCACAACCTTGTGCTTTACACACCAGCTGATGCATCTCTTTCTGCTATTGTGGTTGGCTCTGACTTGCTTCTTATATTCACCTTGGGAGACAGAAGGCTTTTGGATCTACAAATCGTCATCATTTACCATGGATTTACTGTAGTAACACTAACTGCACCGTGGTATTATGGCAGGAATGTGGGATATTCATATTGAATTTTATTATATTATTAATTTAGACACGTTTTAACTGTATTAAAGGAGTAATGGAATATAATTACAGTATTTTTGTAATTAAGCTATAGTGCATTTATACTAAATGTATTTAGACTACTGATTTTCATACAAATACCTAGACACCATAGGTACAGAGTTACATTTTACCATGATATTGAGGTGCTATATGTGTGGTTTTAATTGTGGATATCATGATATAAATGTATACACTATGGAAGACCAATGGTTAATTTGAATAAAACTCATACAGTCAGAATAATTAAATTTCATCATATAAAAATGTGGTTGTTACCATTTTTTATAGGGGTGTCCCCCCGATTTTCATAGTCGAATCGGAATTTTCGAATCTTGCATATAGTCGACTGATAGTTGAATCATATGTTTGGGGGGCGGGGGCAAAATACATTAAGAAGAGTCAAGTCAGACATTTGACAGTCATAATAACCGACGTTAACACACAGGGAAAATGTGTAACGGATACCTCGTAGATACAAAAATAATATTTTGATGAAAAGGTAGTTAAACATTAAAAATCAGCGAAACCCTACATTTTTTTAAATTAGTGCTCTCATTATAATGTTATGTAGGCCTATATGACAGTAGTTATTAATGTTCTGCATTTTTGTTTTGAGCTGCGCATTCTGAATGAACTCCTTTTGTGGACGCGTTCTTCACGCAACAACGTGCAGAAACACGGCAACTAAACTCTAAAAATTCACAGCGTTTTATTATAATAGTGTTCTCATTATAATGTTTTGTAGCCTATATGACTCTCCCAGTCATAGTTATTAATATTATGCATTGTTGTTTGTCCTGCTCGCGCTGCACGCAGAAGAGATAATCACCGTAGTAGGAGGCTACTACAATGAAGCTCTTTACTGCAACGCACCTCAACCAAATGCATCTTAAACAAGATAAATAATATAGGCTATACATGATATATATATAAACCGGCTGAAATGTTTTGAAATCACTTGTACCCTACCTGATCGAAAAAATCCTGTCTTTCACTCTGCCTGTGTCAATTTGAGTCTTGTTAAAGATTTAAATCCCTGCCGACAAGATGCTTCTCTGTCAGTCACGGGTTATGGAAAGTGAAACTTAAATCTTATAGGGGTGGTTGGATTTATTCACAAACGTTAAAATAATTCGACTGTGAGATTGGTAGTCGAATCGGGCTCCTCCTATCGAAGGATCGAATCGTCGACTATTCGGGGTCACCCCTAGTTTTTTTTTACAGATGTTACTGTTTGTGATTATGAACATAACTTAACATCTGCATCCTAACTCAAGCTATTACTACTGTCAACTCAAGCTAATGTATATTATATATATATTAGTGCTGGGGATTTAACTATTTACAATTGAAAAATTGAAAAAAATGTTAAAAAGATTGAAAAATTTAACACACTTGCCCCGCCCCAGACCTACGTGGGTCATCTGACATTTCATACAGCTGATTGATGACAAATATGATGCAGGGCAACAACTCACTGCGTGATGGAGCCTATAGAGAATGTAGTTAGAATGTCCCTAAAATTCAAGATATGGGGCAAAAATGCCCGTTTGAGTTTTTGTCTCATATTTACATCATATAGTTAAGCAATATCACACAAGTGCAAATGTGATACTGATCTTATACAACAGTTCAATAAATAAGAAGTGAATATTGTGTTATTTTAGACACAGTGTTATCTGTTTTGCTCAATTTTGCCAACGGAAATATAAAGACAAAGCAGAACAACACACAGCGGCATTTCATTTCTTAATCCACGTTTTTAACGAATTGGGTGAACCATTAGGCTCGCTGGATTTGAAGCGGCGCTGCACAGACCGATTGGTGTGTGACATCAAAAGTACCGTGAGAGCGATTCAAAAGCATAAGGAGTCGTCTGCTATGGCTCTCGCGGTACTTTGATGTCACACACTGATCGATCTGATGGTGATGATCCGCTTCAAGTCGAACAAGCCTAATGATCCAATGGACCATACATAAAGAGAACCATTTACTTCACTCCTGAATGAATCAGCCATTTGAACGAATCAAATAAATGAATAAATGACTCGATGACTTAATCATTAAGACATTTACCACCACCTACTGGTAGTTTTAGTTTCTTATTTAGAGTATCATTTCATCAAAGAAATAATTTCATATTTCCATAGTACTAATAAATCGTTCCACCCCTAATATATATATATATATATATATATATATATATATATTAGTGCTACAGAAATTACAAATTATACTGCTTTATAGCGAAGTGCAAGGAGAAGACCGATCAGAGAGGGCGACTTTAATATTTCTGCGTAGGATGCCCTGCAGTGTATTATGAACCCGTCCATTGGGAAAAGGCTTGATCTTTCCACTGATCTCCAGCGTTCTCATTTAGTCTATTATAAGACGAGGTGGAGGCCAGTGCCGCAGTTTCCACTCTCATGAAAACAAACGCCTTTGCTTGTGCCCAGTACTTCTGCCCGCCTGCCGAGGGTGAAAAAAAGACACAAAGAAGCACATTTACCTCATCTGTCCCTGGTGTTTTGGATGTTGCCCTCCAGAAGCTAAAGTAGTTCAGCGCTGCGCCTCTCACAGAATCGACTAAAAAGAGCTTGTAAGCATTATGAACATAATGGACTTTAATGAGCATCGAACGCCTATTATTCGAATGTACACCAAAGATTTTTTGGGCTGTAATGCTATCAGAGATAAAACA
The DNA here is from genome assembly GCF_001515625.1 of Sinocyclocheilus rhinocerous. Classification (NCBI taxonomy): domain Eukaryota; kingdom Metazoa; phylum Chordata; class Actinopteri; order Cypriniformes; family Cyprinidae; genus Sinocyclocheilus; species Sinocyclocheilus rhinocerous. Next base: position 969,799 of record NW_015639527.1, on the reverse strand, counting down.
AAGATTGCATGAAAATTGTCCCTGAGTTTTATTGAATGGTTAATCAGGCAAGTAATCAATTAAGCGCATGATTGCTTTTGAGTTTAATAGCCCTACAGTATATGAAGAGGGCCTATTTTGGCCTTTGCTGCTAACTGTTAGGCATAGCTGTAATTAGACACAGCATGTCCTCATTTAAGGAAGGTCTGTAAGTAATTAGTATCTAATTCCATTGTATCCGTAATAAGGAGAGATGGCATTGTCTTTAAATGGAAATCACTAAAAGGCTGTTTCCCCCTAGCCAGTTTAGCTTTAAATATTATCCGGGGGTCACTAAATTTAATAAACCCAATCTTCAGGAGGTTTTGGGGGTTTGATCGATGTCTTACAATGTTGTTCTTCCTTGCGTCATATCTAGGGAATACATTCACGCTCGCTTCCGAAACAGATGCAGTCTTCTGACGTACAGTACCAGGGGGACTATTTGAATGAATTTTAATGAATATTTGAATTTATCTTAATTGATGAATCCCGATGCTTTGGTCACAAAGGGATATGCCAGTAATAATTAATGGGGGAACATTTGTTCATAGCGCACATGCTAATGCTAAAGGTTGAGTATTCTCTTTGGTTCTCTCTCTTGTCTTGTAGTTGCTCACAAGGGGACTTTGTGACACACACAGCGTGGCTGAACAGATCAAGTATACTGTATGCTGGAGAGGATAAGTGGTCCGTGGACTCCCGGGTGAGTTTGGTTACTCTGAACCAGGATGAGTTCACCATCAAAATTGAGGATGTGGACTTGACGGACGAGGGCCAATACATCTGTGCGGTGCAGACTAGCAGTAGACCCCGAACCACATCCGTGCACATCATCGTTCAAGGTGAGTTTGGAGTTTTCAGATGTGTCACGGTGTAGCGTGCTAAGAGGGTAAAAGCTTTCATATGCTGTTGAATTATTTTTTACTTCATCCAAAAATGGAAATACTTTCATCCTTTACTTATTCTCCTGTCATTACGTATGGCTTTCTATCTTCTTTCTGAATGAAAAAATATTGCAGAATATCAAGAGTGCTGTTTTCTATAATGGGGATTGGAGCTGTGAAACTCAAAAATGACAAACGGGACCATAAAAGTGAAACAAAAGTAGTCCACAAATTCTGTGCTGTATTTCTAGTCTTCTGAAGTCATACAAGAATAAATAACATTTGAAAACAGAGACAAACCACTGTTTGAAATAGTCAAACTTGACGCAGTGCATCCTGATTATAATTTAACTGAACTTTAAGATGATAATTTAACAATTTAGGTAACCATTAAAATTTTGGTCTTTAATTCACATAAAGCGGAAGAGAGGGGTGGGGTCAGCATAGCTCATTAACATTTAAAGGAAAAATGCTACAAAAACAGCTTGATCTAAAAAGAGCTGTTGTCTTGACAGCTCCATTTCCCATTATAACAAGTAAAGGTGCGGTCATATTAGTGAAATTTTTGCAAGCAAAACGATCTATTGTCTGTTGTCAGTAGTGTAGCAATGAAGCACTGCTCACACTGAAGTCTCTTTCAAGCCAAGCAGCTTTCTGTTGGTTATAATTTGACCGACTTTTAACCCATTGTGAAATGTGTGTTTGAAAATCTTTCAAAATTTCTGTTGAAATTCCCTGCATGGATTCCTATTGGAAAAAAAATGCACAGTGATACATATGACCGCACCTGAACACTCTGGATAAGTTTTGTCAAGTTTTGTAATAACTATGAGAGTGAGAAAATAATGACAGAATTTTTTATTTTTAGGTGAATTATCCCTTTAATATGCTTGTGCATGTTTGTGTACACATACTAGATATGCAGTCTATGTTTGTACAGGTATAATAGCATTTTTAGAGAGGCCATTTTTCAGTATCGGTTAGAAACACCTTGAACTCCAGTTACGATATTGGGTATTTTAATGAAGTAAGATAATTATGTAATTAATGCTGATTGTGTAAAACCTTAGGGTGCATTTTTTTGCTCCTGATTTGTGGGTCCAGTGTTAATATGATTGATGGCAGTGTCATTCCTGTGCATTGATGCAGTAAGTCATAACAGTGCCGACCGGAGGTACTGTACACTGACTAGAGATTTAGAGCACAGCATGTCACCACTGCAGAATTCCAGCTTTCATTGCAAAACTCATTCAGTAATATTGTGGGAATTTGGGATAATCTTTTTTGGTAGTTAATTTTTCATTCCAGCTCTATTTCTCCATTGAATGAATAATGACTGCAGAAAGGAACTGGGGAAAAAGTTATTCTAAATTGCGCTGGTATAAACATTAACGGTGGCCGTGGTTTTTCCAGAAGTGGTCCTGGATCAGCATCCTTCAACATGGATATAGATATAGAAATGCGTATGGATGGGGTGGGCTGGTATTCAGAGGCAGGATAGCCAATCAAGAGCCACAGACATGAATAGAATGGGAAAGCTGGGTAACATTCTCCTGGTATAACAGTGTATAATATGATCTTGGCGTATCCACCTTATCAGTTTATCATTTTCCTCAGATTTTAGAGAATGTTTTTCCTGGGCCAACAAAATATTTGCACTTGGCACACTCATAGTTATAGTGGATCCTAACCAACATGATCAGAAAAATTTGTTAAAGTTAATGTTCAGTCATACTACATGACAGAAGGATCCTTTGACTGTGTACCCATCAGGCTTTGTTCACAGATTTTCCCCTCTATGGTATGTATTATATTGTAATTCTCTAATATTTTTCCATAACTTTTTTGACATAAAGTAGTCTTAATACGAAACCAAACTAAACTAAAACAAAACAAACAAACAAGGTTGCCACAACTCAGTACCACAATGGAAATTGGTCATAAAAGTTAATAAGAACTACTACTTTTCCCTCCAACTAAATGCTTATTTTCTGAATCCATATATTCACACACTTGAATCAGGATTTTTTGTTCTTTAATTGTTTTTAAAGTCCCAGCTCATCTTCACTGTTAAAGTCAGTTTTGCACTTCTTTCTGGTAGTTGTTCATGCAGGAAGCATAAATCATTACATTAAACACTTCCAAATAAATATATAACTCTTAGAATATACTGTAATTAATTCCATTATTGATGAAAATTTCCATTGAGGAATTTGCATATGGCAACATTTTTTGCATTTACTGCAAAATGATTTTAAACAAAATCGATCTGTGAATACAATAATCTATTTAACTTATGCATTCTACATATTATTGGTTATATGTTTCTTCTTTTAATTCCAAAAATGCACCGTGTTGTAGTTTTTGTCCTGAAAGGCAAGAAAGTGAAGAAAAAGTACCAATGAGTTCCACAGACCAATGAGAAGAAAATAACTCTGAATGGGTTCAGGGAGGTCTAGTTATTAACTTTTGGCTAATGGTTCAGACCTGGATTTGTGTTAGTTTATTTGCTGCAGTTGAATCTTTGTTTGTCGCAATTAGCCTCACTGACACTTTGATCTATAAAGGAAGAACCGCACGTTGGGTTAGATGAGTTCATACTTGCATCAGTGGAGAAAACTGCTCAAGACATCATCAATTAAACCCACCGTGAGATCAAAGAATGGGCAGAATTTGGGGAAGAGCTGTATGAAATATCTCTCTCACATCTCTGAAAATTGTATGAGTGGTGTTTGCTGAGCCAAGCATCACTGTTGCTCAGTGAATATAGGATTTGATCACATGAATTACTGTGACCTCATCCTGCACTAGTTTCTGTTTCAGACATGAATTGAGAATAAGAAGATTCAGTTAACGGCGAATGTACACTTGGATGGTTAGATACATGATGGGCTAGTATAAAAAAATAAAATAACTTAAGGTCTTTCCAGCATTAAGGTAATCCTGCTTTTTTTTTTTTAATAATCTTGTCTCAGTTACCAATTTGACTGGTAAATGATAAAGAATGATAGCCCCTTTTGTATTGCATTGCATTGCATATGACAGATTGATAAAAAGACATGCTATTTATGACTGGATGTAACTTTTGATACTTCGCGGTAAAAGAGGCTCTCCGATTGACTTTGCCCTATCAGTGCGGCTCCCATGAAAAAAATAGTGAAGACCACTGCTCTAAAGAATAAGGGTTGCTTGGGGAGTAGATTTGCAATTTGACCTTTCAGATATAGAATGGAGCCAGATATGTGTTAAAGTCCAGAATTTGTCAATTAATACTAGATTTAAGCTGATCCAATACAACTGGGTAATGCATACTTATGTCACCCCTGACAACACTAATTTCCTCAATTATCTCAAAACCAAAATCAGTGACCTCTGAAATATGTACTTTGGGCTTATTTCCTGTAAGTTTATCATTATCAGGTTATCATGCTAAAATGATTGAAATTTGTCCAGTTCTTGCAAGACGTTTAGTAGCATTTTACTGGAAGAACATAGAAGGTCCATCCATTGATCATCGGTTGAAGGATCTGGCATATTATATTGCATTGGAAAGAATAGCCTACAGTATAAAGCGCAAACTAAAGGACTACCATAAAATGTGGAATCTGTTTATACAGTTTCTGGAAAATAACCAAATATTGACACAGGCAGTGTTAAATACCTCTCACTCTACTGATTGGTATGTGTAAATATGTTGCGCTTTTGTATTTGAAAATATGTGGATATGTCTGTCTTAGCCCTTGTATAATAACTTCTTTACCTCATGTTACAGTATCAAACTATCACATGCAATATTACATCAAGCACTTCCAGTTAGCATCAACACATTGTTTTGCTTTTGCATTCCCTATAGCACAATTGGTCAGTTCAAGTCAGAGCATTTAGCAGATCCAAGTCATCTGCCCTGTTGCCTTGGCAACGTAGTTCCGGAAAATACTGCCTTGATTGAGAGAGTGAAGAGATGTTTCGGTACGGAGGTCAGATTCTGCACAATTCCTGGACACAACAATGCATCGACAGAAATACAAGTGTAACCCAACAGTTACCAAACAACATAGAGAGCGCTGGACAGAATCATGGGACGCCTGATTGGGGTGCATGGCTGTAACCTCGGCTGGTGGCAGACAGAAAGAGAAAGGGGAAAATGTGTGAAAGCCCTCAGCTGCTCCCTGTCTTTACAGTATAAACTACACATTTGAATAGAGATCCAATTTGATGCTCAGCATGCAGAGTCACAGCCGCGCACTTCAAATTTATCGGGAGAAATTACTTGGTAATAGCCTGAATAAGCAGGTATTATGTAAACACTGGGAGTGGTTTCGCGAACACCTGCTTGTGACAAACAGCGCCAAACTCAAGCGCCGTCACGAATACAAATAAAGGATATGGTTTGTCTGTCTTGTTTATCACTAGAGGGCAGATATTTACAGCTGCACTACTCTGTGCTGACCTTGACTATGAGCTGGCTTGTTAAAAGAGACATCATCAACTAGAGATGAGCTCATTCAGGGTTGAGTAAATGAAGTTCTGCATTGAAAAAAATATTATTTTATATCTGATTTAAGTTGAATCGGCAAGCCTTGAATTTTTTTTAAAAGGGGACACCAGATGTCCAGCTCATAACAAACTGGCTGCGTGTTTTCTTTTCAGTTTTTCTGAGTTGGTAGATGCTCCAGAAACCTAACTAAATGCAAAAAAACAATTTAATCCAATGTCCCCTTTAAGACTGACTATTATATATATATATATATATATGTATATATACCCCGTTGAAACGAGGCGGACGAGAACCGAACTGGATTCTGTAACCTTACTCTACAATCTGCAGGACCCATTTTGAGATATTTGGTAGAAGCTTCCAAGCTACCAGAAAATCTACTAAGGGAACCAGCCTCTCGGGGCTGGCCTCTGGTATTATTAGAGGAGCCAGTTCGGTGCCCTGAAGCGGATAACCGGCAGGGAACGACCGACCTGACTGCTGTAGCACCCTCACTTGAGGGGGCGAGCTCTCCCGTGCCGTACCGTTGCCGGGCGGCAGCTGGGAATTT
>NW_015639527.1:940137-962702 GCF_001515625.1 Sinocyclocheilus rhinocerous | reverse complement strand
TAAAAAAAAAAAAAAAAAACAAACACACACAAGAAACAAATGGCCAAAAAAAAAAAAAATCTTTGTCTTTTCACCACCGTATGCCCTACAGTCAGCCTTTAAACCATTTTTTTTTTTAAAGGAGTGAGTCAAAAGTATCAATTATTAAATTAATTAAAATATGTACATAGGCCTATATCTTACTGTCTTATTTGTTTAGATTTTTAGAAGGCATAGTAGGGCATATTAGCTATCCACCAGTTCACATTTACAATTCTACGTGTTTGCTGCTTAAAAATATTTGTCGATTTTTGCATTGGTCTGAACAAAAACAGCACACAGGCTGAGTGAAAATGCAAATTCATTCTCTGACAGCAGGTGGTGTGTTTGGAATGGCAGAAATATAGCGGTTTCCCTAGTAATGGCTGTACACAAAGCAGCTGCGGTCATAAATGCTACTTTATCAGATAAAATAAAAATGGCATCGAAATTTTTCTGAAGATGGTCGATTCCCTTCAGAAATATATTCATATAAAAACACCCACGCCACATTTTAACTTTGAAACGTGCAGTGCTTATATTTATTCAGTGAAATCATAGCCTTTTGAAGTTTAATCCAGCCATATTGTCATTATTTTCTTTCTGTCCCCATAGTTAAGACCTCTTAAAATTAATATTAAAGTACTAAATAATAAATAATTTTCTTGTACCATTTAAGACGTTTAAGTCTTTTTATGGCCTTTAATTTGATACAACTAAATTTAAGACTTTTTAAGGACCCGCGGAAACCCTGGTTCAACCCGCCAAAGTGGCTAGTGGGAGTGACTGTGTTACATGCCACTACTGAAATCAACACGCATTTGGCGGGTGTTAATGTCAAGCCCTGGAGACATATATGCAATGTTTTAATAAAGTATTCTTATCCCAACACCTGACATAACAACTTATAGCAAAACAAATGTCCAAATCCAGTTTGAACCAAAAAAGATTAAAATAATCTAAAAACAAAAATTGGAAGTACCAAAGCTTTAGAGATAGATATGCACAAAAATCTAAAATCTAAGTTGGCAGTTGCTCCAAATATAGCAAATGTTATATCATGGAAACTTGAATTTGTTAAGTTTAGTCAAGACTTAAAATAAGTAAATGAATTCAACTTGAAAAAGCCATGCAATCTTTTGCCTTTATTTATTTATTTATTTTTTGTTATAAGATCTTCATACACAGTTTTTTTTTTTATACAGCGTGTCTACCATGTATTCCACTAAGTTCCCTCAAGCTGTGACTCTCCAAATAGTGGTGTGCATCTAATGTCTCTGTGCTCTCTCTCTGAACGTGTGAAGGCCTTCGGCGTGCCCTGACTCCAGTGTCCTTATGCTTAATAACCACAGGCAGTTGGGTGCCTTGGTCACAGCAGTCATACTGCAAACACGTTAAGTTATTAAAATCACGTGGAGATGCTTGAATGTGCCCCTGCCATTTCTGAAGCATTCAGGGTTTAATGGTATTTATGGGTCCTCTAACAAAGTGTAATGTGATAACATGAATAATTACATGTAACTAGAGCCTCCAGACAGGTCAGAGCATTAAGAAGAAGACACAACACTTCAAGCTGTTGCTGTTTATTAATGAGCTTCAGGTATCAGAAGCCAAGATCTGCCTCTAATGTAATTACTAAACTACCTTTTAATATTAATGTTCAAGTACAAATTGTCTTAAATAATTTATATAATCTCCTATGTTATTGTTTTTGAATTGTGGCTGTGAATCAATTAACAACGTTAAATTAATAAATTACAAAATATGCAGGTTAGTTTACCAAATTAGCCCTATATGTCAATATCTTCTTTAACATTATGTGAAGATGCTGCATTATTGTGGCAGAGGCTTTAGAAAGTAGGCCTAATATTTAAACATTTCAGCTAAATGATACTATGTTGCTGCTTGCACTTTTCATGACACTTATGTGAAATGTGAGTGGCGGTAAAAGTGTGTTCAGGTTTATCAGAAACAGGCACATTTTATTACGTTGGTTGTTGTACATATCACAGCGAAATTTCTGGAGAGTGAAGCTAAAAGGTTCATGCTCATGCATCGTGTATGAAAAAAAAAAAAAGTATTGTTTACACTAAACCCTAAAGCTAACTGATCGTTTTAACAAAGGCAAAACACCAAAGTGTATTAGTTACAAATCATGCACTATAGTAAAAGTGTTTTGAGGTAATAATGCAAAAGTAAGTCTTTATTAATTGATAATCTGCTGATTTAATCATAATTTCTGTGAAAAGGAATAACATGTATTGGTGTTTTACTGCCTCTAGTGTTCATTTCAGCTGAAAACTGCAGAGAATTTTATCTTTAGGTAAATTTTTGGAGTTTGGGTAGACGCATGTTTTTTTCCAAATGAGCCAATGTTGTAGTTTTTTAAATAAATAATCACTCTAAATTAATATGGTAAATTGCCAGCCATATCTTATAGAGAGTGGGAATGTGAAATCACCATGACAGTGAGATTGTGCTGTAACTTTCCGGGGGTTGAATCATGACGTACCACAGTGTTTCATTAGGAAGTCCTATTAAACATCAGCGTTATTTTCATCTGTATGTTTGATTTTTTTTCAGTCTCTCTTCAAACAGTCTTTTTCTCTGCCTATCTGTCTGTCTCTCTAATACCATAACACATTATCATCTGAATGTTATTTAAATTAAAACACCTTGATTTCAGTCTCAAAATACTAGAAGCGTTCTGTATTTCCTGTTTTTCCGCACAACCATTAATTTATGTTCTCCGGCACATCGTGTCAGTGTGGGAGGGAACTGTGCTATGATCATGTTTGCAGAGGCGAACCGTGTTAACACCAAAACTAATTCATGCTAATCAAAATAGCTGTGCTCCAGAGGTCTTACTCAGAATACCAGGCAAACCATCATATTTCCCTCCATGCAGTTGTTGATGTAAAATAAGTTCAAGGAGAAACAAAGCCAACTCCTCCTAATCCTCATAAAGCTGGTCTGAGCTGCCACTGCTATCCACATTTATGAGGGGGAAAGACTGCAGTTGCCTCGCGGCTGTTGGCTGCAATGGCGCTCTCAAAATGTCTTCCTGCAGATGTAGCATGTCAGACACACTCACCGTAGCATCTTTCTTAGAAAAAATCTGTTGGCCTCAGCTTGATGTCATTATAGATTGGTTACTTCGCTATTTTTATTGGATAAATTGGTCACTAACTTAGATCATCCTTGCCAAATGCTGCCAAATGTGAAGTGTGTATTTTTTTTCATGTTGGAATACTTTCTCTATCCCTGCATAAAATGCTCAGACAGCTATAAGAAAATTGTTGGATTTAAAGAGTTTCCCGACAACAGCAAATCTGGTTCAACCAATAGCGTGGGTTTAGGGGTAGGACTGTCTGTTTGCCTGACCAATGACATAAGGGTGGACGATATGACCAAAATCTTATATCAAGATATGAGTAATTTTATTTCACGTTAATGATATCAAAATTTTTGTCACCAATTTCGATATCATATCAAAAACTAATACTTGCCTAATTAACTTAAGTTATAAAAAAAAGTTCTCTAGCTTACTGAAAACAAGTAAATAATCAGTAATAAAATAAAAACAAATAAACTAATTAGCAGCTATAGGACAAATAAATATATTTATACACCAAGTTTTTCAGGAAGGTCTATGTAGTAAATCAGAAATGAGAAATACTGAAGAAAATGAATGTGATCAAATATAAAAAAAAAAGTCTAAACTGTATGAATTTTATTCTTATTTAAACTTCAAAGGTGTTTCTGTCTTTTGTTATTTGATTGACATTGAGGACACAGAGAGCTGCAGCTATATTAGGCTACTGTCACTTTAAAATCTAATATATTGACGCACATCTGATTTGTTTTTAATGTTTATAGTCATTTAGACATAACCGACTATGTATAAGTGAATACTTTCCAAGACAGGAATTTTGACATTTTTGTGTGTTTGTGACCATTTAAGCGCAATGAGCCACAAAAAGAAGTGAATTCAGTACTCAGACGCTCTGTAACCAGCGGCTTTATGCTTCAGATGTGTGCAACAGAAACCATCTTTTAGCGTCTTGTTTGTAAATTGCAAGACTTTAAACGCATACAAATGATAAACTTAGGGGTTCAGCACTCAAACGTCACAAGAGTGTAACTGTGATAAAGACAATCATTTAAAATCTCTACCGGTTTATTGTGTATTCCAGTACAGTATATCACCCACCCCTACCATGACAAATGTGTGGAGCTATCAGGAAATCCATCTTCTTTATATTTTATACTTTTTTTTAAACTTATGTTTAGTGGTTTTAGTGGCACAGAAATCGCAAATTTCGCCTTTAATGAGGAGATAACTTAATTAAAGGTAAAAATGTTAAGGAAGAAACACTTTAAATAAACTGTGATGGAAGAAACTGACAAATTGCTGCGCTTAAAGTAGGAAGTGTGAAAATCACTTTCTTTGTACAGAAACGTGTGAACATATTGTTTCCTAAAAAGCCTTAAAGCTGATATTTAGAAACCCTTTTCTTGAGGAACTACGATGTAGCCCGTCTGCTTTTGTCTTTAATTTGTTTCAGTCAGATACCTAGAGGACAGGATTATTTCCCAAACTGTGATGGAGAGAAAGTTCACGGATCTTGGCATATCCTCCAAGCCAAGCAAAGTGGCAACATGTCAAACGCTGCTTTTCATACAATCTCTCTCTTTTTTTCTTTTTTTTTTGAGGAACGAAAATGCAGCAAATTGGTTGTATAGGACATGCAGATGAAGCAAATATTCATTCCCTGATTAAAGACTTTGCATGGTAATCAGCGCCTGAAAGAGGTCATCATTTGCATGTCAAATTATCTGACATTTTCACTGGATGCAAACATTGTTCCTGCAGCTGTGTACCAAATTTTAGGGTCTTGTGTATTCATAATGTAGATGTTTATTTTGGTCACAGAGCAAAGCCATTATATCATCTTTACATAAGAACAAGTCAAAGTCAAGTGCTGTTTGTACACAACAGAATCGCAACGTGTTATTTGATTTGTATTCACGTGCATTGAGGCTAGTTTCACTATTGATCGTGTGCAACTATTGATCTTTGAAGAAAAAGAGTGCATAAATGTGTAAAATATTAATGAATGTACATCAATAGAAAAAGAGTCATTACATGAGAACTACCAGGAAGCAGCTCTAAACATGTCTTGTTCAGACAGAAATCACAAATCTCCTCAGAATTATTGTTTGAAGCACATTTCACCAGCTTTCAGAAATTTTTGTGCTCCGTTTCAAAAACTTGAGGGCGGCATATGTAGGTGATGCCTCCTAAAATATCTTGGGTTGTCCAAATTTCCATTACATTTGTGCATTTAGCAGATGCTTTTATCCAAAGCAACAAGAAAACTATTTACTTTTTTAAATTTTATTTTAAAATTAAAATATTTTTATTTTATTTTATTTTAAACTTTATTATAAAGTTGATAATAAAATTTTAATGATTTTAATAAAAGTATTTATAAAAAATAGCTTAATGTAATTAAATGTTTTTTTTTTATTTTACCAAATATTTTTGTGTGCCAGTGATATTTTTAGTGTCATTGATATACTATTATAGTTTTTGTTAATATTTTGAATTAGATCTAATTTTTTATGTTTTCATTTAAATTTTAGGTAAAGTTGAGTAGGTTTTGTGTGTTTTTGTAGTTTTTTTTAATTTGTTTGATTTTAATTTTTTTTATATATTACAATACTGCGAATATTGTTGCCTCTTATGACAAATTATGTTCCTCATTTTTAAATCACTTGGGATGAAAACATCTAGGCTACTAAATGAATACATTTCAATGTCAATCACAGCATTAGCTTAGTAGCATCGCTACTGAAATCAAATATACCATGTGACGGAGTATTTCTGTTTATGCTGCCTATGTAGAGCATTCCAAATCAGTCACTTACGTGGTTCCATGCTTAGGGTGCTGGCTTAGTACCCACCTGCCTGTTTTGGCAGTAGGCAGCAAAGCAACTCGGAAGGTTTTGGAACAGAGCTTTGCCACTGCTGGTCTTGTGACAGCAACAAAACGCAGATTGATTTCCTCTTCCCCAAACTTGTCCTGCTTATCAAACAGAGTGTCGACACTGACATGTTTATTTTGCCACAGAAGACAAAAGCGATATGTGGTTTTACTGTAATATGACACATGTCTCCATCCATGACTGTATGACAAGAATGAATCGCCAGCTTTCAGAAATTTTTGTGCTCCGTTTCAAAAACTTGAGGGCGGCATATGTAGGTGATGCCTCCTAAAATATCTTGGGTTGTCCAAATTTCCATTACATTTGTGCATTTAGCAGATGCTTTTATCCAAAGCAACAAGAAAACTATTTACTTTTTTAAATTTTATTTTAAAATTAAAATATTTTTATTTTATTTTATTTTAAACTTTATTATAAAGTTGATAATAAAATTTTAATGATTTTAATAAAAGTATTTATAAAAAATAGCTTAATGTAATTAAATGTTTTTTTTTTATTTTACCAAATATTTTTGTGTGCCAGTGATATTTTTAGTGTCATTGATATACTATTATAGTTTTTGTTAATATTTTGAATTAGATCTAATTTTTTATGTTTTCATTTAAATTTTAGGTAAAGTTGAGTAGGTTTTGTGTGTTTTTGTAGTTTTTTTTTTATTTGTTTGATTTAAATTTTTTTTATATATTACAATACTGCGAATATTGTTGCCTCTTATGACAAATTATGTTCCTAATTTTTAAATCACTTGGGATGAAAACATCTAGGCTACTAAATGAATACATTTCAATGTCAATCACAGCATTAGCTTAGTAGCATCGCTACTGAAATCAAATATACCATGTGACGGAGTATTTCTGTTTATGCTGCCTATGTAGAGCATTCCAAATCAGTCACTTACGTGGTTCCATGCTTAGGGTGCTGGCTTAGTACCCACCTGCCTGTTTTGGCAGTAGGCAGCAAAGCAACTCGGAAGGTTTTGGAACAGAGCTTTGCCACTGCTGGTCTTGTGACAGCAACAAAACGCAGATTGATTTCCTCTTCCCCAAACTTGTCCTGCTTATCAAACAGAGTGTCGACACTGACATGTTTATTTTGCCACAGAAGACAAAAGCGATATGTGGTTTTACTGTAATATGACACATGTCTCCATCCATGACTGTATGACAAGAATGAAGCGGTAGCATACTGGAAATATATTTTCAGCTGGTAGATGTCTTATCACTGACTCCATGTAATTTAGTTCCTTAGCCATATGTGTCCACTGGCATGGAATTTGATCAGGCGTTTTCAATTCGTTCTCCATGGGAGTTGAGCGACAGGCTCACGTGGGGGATTGACAGCACAGTAACTAGTGAGAGCCTCAAAAAGTTGAGAAATGTTCAGCTTTATTCAAATGAGAAAAGAAAAATAGAGGGTGGCAGTCAGTCACTGTAAGGTGAAGTCAATCTGTCATAAGAGTTTCAAAATCTGCCAATAGTGCTGGAGTTTCCGGAGTATTCAGTGCACATTGTTGCTATATTGAATTCAGATTTTGAAAAATCGTTGCAGCTTAACACTATAGTTACTCTATACATTGAGCATTCAGAAGTAAAGTTTGAGCTGGAATTGTGCATAAATATGATGACGGTATTGACCATATATTGAAAGCAATCACTGACTGTGCTGAAGGCATGAGCGCTGCTGTGCATTTTACAGACACACCTCCAAAGCTGCAGACCACTAACGTTTTAAGCAGTATTGAGCGGGTTTCTTCCGCATCACTGGACACTTGGAGTAAGAGTTCATCTGGCTGGAACGGGGCTATTTGTTATCCTTTGTGTTTACTCGCAAATATCACCAACTTATTGGCTCCTAACCAGTCAAATGTGACGAAAAATAATCACACACTCATAGTTCAAAATTAAACATTTGATGATCTCAAACTCATTTATTATCCACATGGTATATGTGTGTTATTTTATTGTCATTGAGATACTATTATAGTTTATATATATGCATATATAAGTTTTTAATTTAGTTTTTTGTTTAGTTTTAATTCCAGTTAAAAGTTTAGTCATTTTGTGTGTTTTTGTAATAATATGGCTGTATTGTTTTTGTTTTGTTTTTTTGTATTGTTTGTGTTATATTTTGTTATTTTAGTATATCTAATTAAACTAACTGAAAATGAAAAAAATGATGCTTTGCCAACTAGATGGAATAATTTATTTTGTTTTAAATTAAAATGTTTATTTAATTTCATTTTATTATTACTGTATTATTATTATTATTGTTTTGTTTTAGTTAACTACAATAACCCTGCTGTCTATATATACACACTTTTAATTTGCTTTAATGCTTTTGTAAGTAAATAAAAAGCCTCTTAATGGAAAATAGAATTATGGCTAGGATAAATGTCAGTCCTTTTATTATTTCATTCTTTTTTCATCTAAAATAATTAGTGGTGATGATTTTATGATAAGTGAAATAATCTTAACCATATTAATGGTGCTCTCGATTGCAGCTGATCATCATAATGAAGAACTCATTACTGGATTGTTGAAAAAATTGCCAGTTGATCTGGTCTGCCAGATTTTTGCCCCATTGTTCAACTGAACCAAAACTCTAATATCTGAATTGCATGCTATTCTGTTTGGTTATTTTGTTTTTGTAGTGTTTGTGATTTTGTTTTGCTAGTGAGATCATATTTATATACGATCATCCATCTCACGCCTTATTGAGGTTTCCCACGTCTCAGCTAGAGAAAGCTGAGGTCAAATCTTGGGAATAGTCTGCGATATGCCAAGTTATTTATATTCAATTGCTCCTCCTGTCAACTGAAGATCCCTTTGAAGCTCAGAAATCTGGCATCAAAAGTAAGAGGATGGTACGACTCTATTAAAATGCAATTTAACATGCTTTACCTCATACGGAGGTTGGAGAATCCAATCTGGTGGGACACACACACACACACATCCACAAATGGCCACTTTCCTTTACTGTCTGTGCAATATAAAGGAAGAACAGTCATTGTAAGCCCTTTATTGGCTTTGAAAACGGCTTTGAGTTGCATTCTGGCCGTCCATATCAGAAATATGGCTCACAAAGATACACGCTATCGTTCCAAGACACAAGTCATAAACGCAGTGATAGAATCATTCCTCACTCTGACTGTCATTGTCATATGGAGGGGCACGGTGCCATTGTAAACAGTTCTCTTATTAACTTTCATATGGTTCCTTTGGTGACTGTTACAGTTTGTCAGAGCTTGTGTGCTGAGGTTTTGCTGGAAACTGCTGTTAAAGAGCTGTGTGGAGGCTCTAAATAGTGCGCAGAGCCTTTAATGCTTTTCTTTTTTAGGATGACTTTATGTTTTCCATATTTAGAACAGTGAGCAAAACACATTTAACATTCTAGGCTGCAGATAATCAAACGCACCGCTCTCTGCCTGAAGATTTAGCATTTAGCATTTAGATGAAGTTTTTAGCATTTTATTTTTGTCCTGCATTATGCAAGTAATGAATTTCTTATAAAGTCTTATAAAGTGCAGAAATTCAGCAATTATAATTTCTCTAAGAAATATAATTAAAAATAATCTGTCAGTCCTTTAAAATATTTAATCACAGTTCATTTTTGTAATTATTGTGTTAAAGTATTCAGTTCCTTTTAAAGGAAAAAAAGTAAATATAATCATTAGGTTAAAATTGTATATTTATCAATGTGAATCTACAATAATTAAATAATAGGTCAACTTTCCCTGCTGTTGTCTGTTCAAAAGTTTGGGGTTGGTATGGTTTTTAAATTCTTTTGAAAGAAGTTTCTCACCAAGGCTGCATTTATTTGATCAAAAATACAGAAAAAAAAAAATTTTGTGATACATTGTTACGATTTAAAATAGCTGTTTTCTGTTCAGGGCTCGCAAAATTTCAAAATCCATGGTAGCCCTTCGGTCAGGCAAAAATTAATTTAACTAGCCCGAATAAAAGATATTGTATTTTTTCGTCAAATAACAAGTCAAGAGAGTAGGGGTGCAATGGATCACAAATCTCACGGTTCGGATTATATTACATTATCATATCAGAAAAAAAGGTGTCCTTTTGTTATTTCTCAGACCAAAAGGCTGCACATTACTTAGTGAAATTGAAAATGTCAAACAATATACTAACTTGAAATTTGAAAACAAATCCCAAATGAAATAAATAAATAATGCAAATAAAAGAAATGTCTTCATGCAAGTAAACTAAGGTTTTGTCTGTGTACTTTAATCACAATCCAAACAAAGCTGCTGCATGCATGTTATTTAGATTGTAAAACAAAATGGTCTGACTTTAGCTTTGTGATACTACATAAAAAATCTGAACAAAACAAAAACAGCAGACGGGCTGAATGAGATGCAAATGTCACTCTCTGACAGCAGGTGGCGCTTAAACAGCAGGTATTTATAGGCTGCTGCCCCTTTATGACCGACTGCACAGATCCAATATAATGATGCACGTGTGATTTCTTTCTCCATTGTTTACGTTCATTTAAGACATGAAAATACTTGAAGTGATAGTTATTTTGATGACAGCAGGTGGCGCTTAAACAGCAGGTATTTATAGGCTGCTGCCCCTTTAAGACCGACTGCACAGATCCAATATAATGATGCACGTGTGATTTTTTTCTCCATTGTTTACGTTCATTTAAGACATGAAAATACTTGAAGAGATAGTTATTTTGATATAATTTTGCGTGTATGTGTCCGTTCAAGCGAAAGAGGAATCAGTTCTGTGTTCGTGCTCTGCCTGAAACGCCGCTCTGTATGTGCGCGCGAGGCGCCAGCACAGAACTGAATTCTTCATGCACATGAATGGTTTAAAATGCTTGAATGTTTAAATTGGTAAGACTTAGAAACAAATGTAAATGATAAACTATGATCCGTTTCACCCCTACAAGCGAGTGAACAACGCGAATTAAGGATATGGATAATTTTATATCACTATTTAAGATAGCCCGTCGGGCAGGGCAGTGATACATTTTGGTAGCCCGACTGGAAAACACAATAGCCCCGGGACGTCGGGCTAGGGATTTTGCGAGCCCTGCTGTTTGAATATATTTTGAAGTGTAATTTATTCATGTGATGGCAAAGCTGAATTTTTGTTTTCAGTATTTTTGATTAATATGAAGTTCAAAAAACATCATTTTATTTATTTTTATTTAAGGGCTTATTTTTCTAAGATTATTGAATTGTGTTGTTCACCCTGTGTGTGACAAACTGGAGAAAATGGTTAACTTGACCTATATATATATATAAAGGAAAAGAAAACAATCAGAAAAGTATATGGCTCTCTGTCACATATAAAGAGTATGTACACTTAGATTGATGTTAAATGAATTATTTATAGCCAAGTGTCTCTGGAGGAACATGTCTTTAGTGACTAAAACAGGATAAAACCGTGGTACTGCCTGGCTTTGTTGGTACCAGCTCAGGCGGTGACGGCAACCTTTGTTGAGTTGTCTCAGCTTTGAAATGCAAAACCAAACCTCTTGACAGAGTACACGTGTCAAAATAACATCTGTATTCAATAGCAGAACGAAACGTTTCAAACGACACTGGTATTTTTCTGATCATACCATCAGTGCCACCTATTATTACATTTACTGAGAACATCACTTTTGAGCACCTAATGATAATGCTAATTGTTTAAAGCAGCGTGCTCATACACTGTGTTTTGTTTTGTAAGGTTTCACAAAAGGGGATATCGTGCATACACCGCCTGAAGGCATTTATTGAATTAATTTTCAACAGAAGCATTTCTGCTACAGTTCGTTGTGGATCTTCATTTACAGTGGAGGGAATTAGTTAATGGCCTCTAAAGGACTTTATTCTACCGTCACGGCAGTCAAGTCAAACATATTTTGCCGGCCATCATCGAGGCAAAAGTGCAGGATGCTCTCCAGAGATTTGAGACATTATACTGAACTGACCTTTAACTTAACTGACCTTTATGTTGCAGGACAGTTTTTATAATATGAGCCATGGTTTTGTGAGGAAAGGCTTGTAAAGTTATTGGAGGGATTCATGGTTCTGTACTCAAAATAGTATGTGTGAATTCTCACGGTGCCTGTGCCAAAAACAACAGCTCAACAATCTTGATTCCTCTAAGATCCCTGCAACAAACTGGATTTCACTTCATGTGAATATACATGTTAATGTCTTCTTCAAGGTTGTTTTTAATAAACAGGAAGAAAAGGGCTGTCTACATATAATATTTTTTTTTTCAGAAATCATTCTAATATTCTTCTTATTATCACTGTTGAAAACAGTTGTGCTACTTAATATTTTTTGTGGAAACCATGATGCATTTTTATAGGATTCTCTGATGAATATAAAGTTCAAAATAATTTATTTAAAAACAGAATATTTCATGACATTAGAAATGTGTTTACAGTTACCTTTGATCAATTTACTTACTGAATAAAAGTATTAATTTCATAAAATAAATAAATGGTGACCCCAAACTGACTGGTAGTGTATGTAAATCAATTATTTATTCCAATATTTTAATTATTCCAATAATTTATTATGTCCTCAACATTGTTCTAACACCCCAAAAAAACATTTGATTGTTTATTTGCAAACACATATTCTCTGTGAGTGTTGTAGTAAATGTTTAACACTCCTTTTGAAAAGTAGGCCATAATTTGCTCTCCTGAAGGGAGGATGTCGACACCCTATACTGCTATTCCCCGTAGGGTAACTAAATAAGGTATTTGTAACATCTTTAGTTTTGCTGAGTTGTAGACTTCTTGAGATCTGCAGGCCCTCATAAAGGCCTGAATTGTGGCTTACTCTGCAGTCTATTTAAATTGTGTTCAAACTGCAAAGGCAATCAATAAATCAACCTTGTGAAATGTGTCTAGTTTGCAATTTTTCAGCCCCAAATAGAAATAGTACCCAAGAAATATTTCATAGATTTTTTCTGTAATATTTATTTGAAGTTTTCCAAACTAAGTCCAAATCAAATCAAGCACAAACCAACACAGAAACTTTTATGAAGAGAGGTAACTGATTGAGAATTATCTATGATTTAATAGAAAATGTGCTTAATCATACCTAGTGTGTTTGCTGTGCACTGAGTTATTAATGTTACATTTATTGAATGTTACGTTTATGCTCTGTGGAAAAGACCATTGATTTCTTAATTATGGCAGTCTATATTCATGATAAAGAGTATCATGTGTCATTATCGACAAGGGTAATTTACAATTGAAACACACATACAGTGGGGCAAAAAAGTATTTAGTCAGCCACCAATTGTGCAAGTTCTCCCACTTAAAAAGATGAGAGAGGCTTGTTCAGCCCCAAATAGAAATAGTACCCAAGAAATATGTTACCGATTTTTTCTGTTAAATTTATTTGAAGTTTTCCAAATCAAATCAAGCACAAAACAACCCAGAAACATATGAATCATTTTTAAAGAGAGGTAACTGATTGAGAATGATCTGTGATATGATAGAAAAATCATACTTAGTGTGTTTGTTTGAGTTATTAATGTTACGTTTATTGAATGTTACATTTATGCTCTGTGGAAAAGACCATTGATTTCTTAATTATGGCAGTCTGTATTCATGATAAAGAGTATCATGTGTCATTATCTACCAGGGACATTTACAATTGAAACATATACCTATATATTTGTTGAGATATTAACAATTTTGGTGTTTTACAGTTCCTCCAAAGATCGTGAACCTGTCGAAGGACCTTGTGGTGAATGAAGGCTCCAACGTGACTTTAATGTGCCTGGCTAATGGAAAACCAGAACCTGCCATCGGCTGGAGGATGTTATCACCTTCAGGTAAGATGCATATCATGCTTTTATGTGCAGAAAATATTTAACATAATCAGTGAAAAGTAAGCAAATCTTTAGTCAATAGCTTTTGCCTTCAAAATGAAACCGCAATCCTCAATATCGGTCCAGTACTGCTCATGTATTTTCCCAGTACAAAGAACGGTGCACTTTTTTCCTTGATGATTTAGCAAAATACTGCAACCCACTGACATATTAAGCACAGGTAAGATAATATATCAGGAGTCTTTTTCACTGAGAGCTCTGTGTGTGTGGATGTGTGTGTTTTTTTTATATGCACCATACAAGCTGAGTGGTCCGTTTTGCTTATCTTCAGGCCACATTAACAAATCAGCTCAATTTGGGCCTATCTGCAGCTCTGTTCTGCCGTGCACCATTTCACTTAATCAGGGAAAATACTGCATTTTAATGCGCTATGATTCATGGGGTGCAATTGGATTGCTGTACCTGCTCATGCTCCCTGCACACCCCTCCCCATTTTCTTCCTTTGTGTTGTTACAAGGATCAGGTAATTGAAATGTTAATGTGACATAGACGTGACTGCTCTGTTTGTTTGTTTTTAAGTGAAAGAGTTTGAGATGGGATTCCATTATGATACAGTACAGTTGTCTGCTAAGAACATCAAATGCTTTTAGGAATAAAAGATCAACTGTTAGAGCAGATTCAGTCAAGTCAGAGTCTTGTTGGACCACAGGATCAACTTGTTTTTTCCCCACATCATTTGCAAGGTGGACACTGTTAATATACTTCCATTGTCAACAGATTTCAATCTTAAAAGGATAGTTCAGTTTAAAAGGTAAAGAAATAAATGTAAAGAAGTTATTTTGAGAAATTTCTCATATTTTTTTTTTGGTTCATACAATAAATGTCAAAGTTGTTTTAGACCCCACTGTGCTCCATGGAAGAAAGTAAGCCTTGTGGGTTTAGAACTAGTCGATGGAAGTTTTTTGCAGTTTTACTTCCTTAAGGCCCAGATATACTCACTAAGGAGATCTTCGCTTAGGAGTAAAAATAAGTTGTTTAAAAAAGAAGTTTAATATACACAAGCAGTGGAATACTGTTAGTGAACGTCCCAATGAAAATGAACATACAACAAAAATGAGAGCGGTGAGAAAACAAGATTTAAGAAACATCTGATCATAACGATAAAATCCAGAAATTTCGCTTTGGTAAGCTATTTCAAACTCCAGAAAAAAACTCTAAATGAGCTTTGATTTGGCCTGATTTTGTTTGAAATTAAATCACACTAGTTCATTCTTTGATTTAATTTAAAGAATATCGGGGCCTTTGATAGGAAATATATATACGTATATATAAAAACATTTAACAAGGAAAAAAATTATCTGGACTTGATTTTATGCATAATGATTTGATTGGAACTTGAAAAATGAACATACAAATGAACATGGGCTCATTTTGATTTTAAAACTAAACAAAAAATCAGACTTGGCTCAAATTAGTCTGATGGTGGGGTGTGTTGGCGTTAGTAACATTACACCACTCATAAACACCATGGTTTTGTGCTGTTTGATCAGTTTAACACTTCATTGGCTCTCAGATCTGATTTGGTTTTGTAAAAGCATTGCCAAAGAGCTGGCAGCCAGGAATCTTGATGGGGCTGGAATCAGTCGGAAGCTATCCAAACGACATGTGAAACATAATTAAGACACAGACCCCCTTGCGATAAGATCTTAATATCTCGATAGCACCAGGATTTGTAGTCTTGTAGAGATTTGTCTCTTTTAAAAAATTGTATTGTACTGTTGATGTCAAACGCACCTGCTCCCTTGAGCATTCACCGTACTACAGTCATTTAGATTTACCGCAGCGTTTCCACATTGTTTCAATAAAGAGCTGAAATAAGTCTGCCAGTCACACTTAGTTCTGTAAGTACACATCTCTGACCTTTAAATGGCACACACGGCTCTTTCTCTGGACTCTCTGTATAAACCGAGAGATTTCACGATGTTGCACCCTATCTCCAGTCTCACATCACTCGCTTGTATGTTTTCTCTAGATTACGATCATACGGAGTCCTTACTTTATCTAGATCCTAATCTAAAGAGGGCAGCTAGGCCTGCTATCATCCATTCTTATTAAGGAAACATGCAACAGCAATGTTATTTGTGCTTTAAGGACTTTCTAGAGTTCACCTTCATGTGTAGAACGCTGTAGTAAACACTAACAGCAACATATCGTGATTTTGTCATAGAGAAAAGGTTGATGGATCATGTAATGTAGTTTAGATGGAATATGTGGCAAAATGCATTTACATAAAAAGCGCTGAAATGTGATTTTAAGGCCATTTATTATGCGAAATTGCCGTAACTTTGCAGAAAATGTAAAATGAGAGTGTTGCACTTTGATGCGTTTGCAGATTAGCCAAAATTTGTAGTAAATGAACTCACTGGGGTCAGTGGATGTGTAGAACTTTGTTATTGACAGACATTCCAATTTTGTGGAAATGTGCAGTTCTGCAGGCACAAATTCTGAGATTCTGTGTGGCTCTGGCTATTAGCAATCTGAATTATTGATCAAGCCCAAAGTCTACAACTAAAAACTGAAACTTAGTACAGGACCCGTTGTCCTGAATATTATAGTGAGCTCTTTTGTTTAGCTAGAACAGTATGTGCTTTTCCCAGAAACCTTTGCATAACCTTACACTTCAGAACTTCAGTTATTTATGTTGTGTTTCTAGAAATCCAGATTTGCAAACTTTAAATATACTTTTCCAATGATGCAGTAATACTTTTCTTTAGTGTTTTTGTCTTGTTTTCCCAGTAAAATATTTAAACATCCATAACATAAGATAAATTTACTTGAGAGGCAAAATTGCACAATATATAAAAATTTGAATTGTTTTATTTTCTTACCATATACTTTTTCCTGTTACATACATTTACATACATTTTACATACATTTAATTATAGTGATGTTTATGCTTAAAAAATGCCAATGATGTATGAACAATAAACTTAATTTAAGATGTATTCTCTGATCTTACACTATTTTGCTTCTCGAGTAAATTGATCTTACTTTAAAGATAATTGCAATTTACTGAAAAAAAACCAGAAAAAAAAAACAATAATACTGATTAAGAAAATATCTTATTTGCATTGTACCAGTGGCCTTTCTCAAACTACTTCACACCCTTCAGTATATGTGGAGGATATGGATAACAGCCACTGTTCTGCCATCCACACACAAAGAAACAGTTCATGTATGCTTAAAAGAAATGTTATTATCCCCTGAGGCTGTTTAATAGACATATTACACACATGAATGAATCATTTGCAGGCTCTGCATGGTCTTTCTTTCATGTGATCAGAGAAAAACCCTTTGGTGGGAAGACTTGTTTACTTATTTTTTCAATCCTCAAAAAGGGATATTCACCCATTCCCATATTTCTCTCTCTTTGTAAAATCCAGTGGGCTAAAAATCAGAGCAAACGGCGTGTGAGTTGCATTGTGGGTATGGCAAGAGTAAAGGTGTTGTTATTGAGTTACTGTGTTGTTTTGGGTGAGGAATAGGGTCAATAATGTTGCTAATTTATCATTGCTGCTGTTTAATCGACTTGAATAAACATTGTTTTTAATGAGCGTCTGTGTCCCAGGAGCGAACACTCCTATTAGATCAGTGTCGAATTAGGGTTTTGGCTCAGTGAAGAGCACATTGTGTGGAGCACATTCCTTGAGGTTTTTATTGAGCTGTGATTGCATTAATCCTGTTTATAACCATCTATATAATGAGGCTGCTGTGTGGCAGCTCATTTCAGGAACCAAATTATCCTCTTAGCGCTAGCGCTAACTGCTAATACAGTTCTACTCTGCCGAGCTCGCTCACTATTTTTCTCACTATTTCTCTCTCCCTCCCCTCCTCGGTTCTGTGCTGACTCTAGTTATTTTTGAGAGGAGTTTTTTTTTTTTTTTGGGGGGGGGGATGACAGAAAAACAGAGTGAAATGAATGCATTTGGAGTAGGGTTATAGATTGATATTACTCTGGTCGGGTCTGGTTATGGTGTTTCTCTCTCCTGAGCAATGGCCTCAGGGATTTAGAAGGATGTGGATCTGTGAACTACTTTGTGGAACTGCAGACTACCCCATGCTAATGTACTCTGCTGTGTGTTTATCTTTTCATTCGTATTCAAGCTTGTATTGTCTGTCACTCAAATCAAATACAGCCCGCTGTTCCAGCTAGTCTCCATTCAAGAGCCAAATTTTCCAAAACACCCAATTTTGCACATGCATTTAAGCCGGAGAGAATAACAACAACCTAATTAAGATATTTCAGCACATTTAGAAGGTGATTAAACTGGATTGTGGGCGTTTTTTGCAGTGATATACTACATACAAATGTAGCGCAAACACATTTGCACTCGCTCACACAAACAAAAGCATATTTCAGCATTAGTTACAGATGTGGCTTTCATTTCACATTTTTAAGTCAAACAAAGACTCAAGGACTGAAGATATTTGATGGCTGGAATCAAAGCAAGCCCGTCAAACTGCATTATCTTTGCTGACAAGAATCTCAGCTGAATAAAGCCAATAAATATCTGCAGGGCATATGTGTGACTCACACTATCTGTGTTTGTTTTCCTCAAGTAGATAATGCATTAAAGGTTTTGCACAGTCAAGTCTGTATTTTTATGTCAGTTGATGGACCTTTTGTTTTCTAAATTAAAAAACAGGCAATTCTTCTTCAACTGACAATGCAGTACTTACCGATTTGGATATAAATCTCATCATAGCCGTGACTAATCAAACAATCCATTGTATCATGTACCAAAAGTGGGTAATGGGATATCTTCTGACCTCTGCTGTAAGCAGATCTGGTGTTTGGTTCACATTCAGAACAGAAGCGGAGGAAATCAGGTGGTGCGATAATGGCGTTCCTGCCCCGCTGCTCTGGAGGGATCAGACAGAGAACCTGTCGCTCGTAAGATGACATATTCAGCTGTGCCTGGATTGATTCAGCACCTTGCCCAACTTTGCTTTCCTTCTCTCTGGGGTTTTGTGTGTGTATGTGTGTACAACAGCTCTGCAGTATTAGTTCCTTGCTCTCTGCTTTACTGCAGTACTTTACACACATACCGGGCTGAGCTAATTTAGCTAGAGGTCTAGGACAGTCCATTCTAGAAAATGAATTTAAAACATTGTTTCTTAGATTAGTTTCAGATTAGTTTTGTCTGCCAATTTACGTAGTCATACTTTTGAATATCATTACAAAATCTGGTCCAGTTTGCATCTTATTCTAGCCAAAACAACACCTTATTAGACAGGAAGAGCCTGTCTGAGTGACATGAAACATAACCAATCACATTTTTTCCCCTGTACATTTTACTTTTTCTGTACATCTATACATTGAAAGTAGAGTCCAGTGCCATTTTGGACCCCATTGACTTTCATTGTATGGACAAAAAAAACATTTTTGGGTGAACTATACCTTTAAGTACAGATTGTTTAATAACTTAAAATCTAATTCTAGGCCTGTCTGTGGATATCTGCTTTAAATGCTACTAAGGGCCTCCCTCGGCCAAAACTAACTAAATATTTAGGATAAGATGAGATGGCACTAACATAAAAACTAATCACAAAGTGATTAGTTCTATACAAAAGTGTCCATTGTATCAATTTGGATTGCAGCCGGATTGCAGATTGAGATTTAGAGAATCTGTTGTCATTTTTGTGTGCAATATTCATCACCATCTGTGGATGTGACTGTGGAGGGCAGCCTCTTTCATTTCTGTGGGTTTGGTTTCTCCGTTAATAGAGCTGTTTGGTGCTTGTTCTATTTTTTATGACACCCAGTACGATAGTTGTACCATTTCAGCTCAAGAGGCATTTGATTTTAACTTATGATAATATCACAAATCAAACCCTGGCGTACTATTGACTGACACTTATAATGCCAATGGGGGGCCATTAATATACAAAAGCGGTTACGTTATATAAGACATGCATAATGAATGTGCTTCAGTAGTGTATTGACGAAGAAAAAAACCTGAGATGTCAGTCTTCAAGTGCTTCGCATTGATACAATCCTCCAAGGCAGCCGTGAAACCCAGAGCCCTGATGGAAATAAACAGTCCCATTTTGTCAATCTTCCCTTTGATGGAAGACAGTCCACAATGCACCTGATGCCAAAGCACCACATTTCCTTTCTGCTGGACCAGTTATCAAATGCCAGTGGTTTGCTTTTCATAAAGCTTACCCAGTCCTTTACAACATCAACGACATGCACTTTCAGTGGGAAACATCAAAATGAGCATCATGAATGAAGAAGAAACTCTCCTTCTGTGACTCACTTTGCAAAGATGTTCTAGTGCCATTCAAAGGTTTGGATTTAATTGGCTCGTTTTGAAGGGGTAGTTGATTGTTTGAATTTAAAACGGAATCTTTTTAAACAATGCAACAATAAAATTATACAAGAGCCTTTTTGAGTAGACTTCAAGCTTCTTTTCAGTGCAGCGAGGTGTGTATGGTGTTGGACGGTAATGAGCTTCTTTCTCCAGAGCGCTCTGTTGACACTCCTCATCAGGTTAAAGGAAGTGCCTCTTTCTTTCTCGTTAACAGCCTCTCCCAGGTGTAAGACATTGTCTTTCAGAGCTTCCTTAAGTGAATGCAGTGTGTTATTTTGCTGTCAGAAACTACATTGGGGATGATATTTAGTTAAGTCAACAGCATATTACCGTTTGACGTTGAGAACTGCATCACAAGGAACCCTTTCCACCAACATTTTTTTCCCCAGTCTGGATTTCATGAACATGAAAAGGGACCATATGTTTTAGCAGTTTGACTCCAGTGTGTATGCGAACACTTCAAAGCAGCTGCGCAGAGACTGAGACTCATATTTGAATTGAATTTCATATCTCTAGTGTCGCCTTCTCCCACAATAGGACACAAATGACTATAAATATATTTTTCAAGTGAGTGACAGTGACGTGACATGTGGCCAAGTATGGTTACCCATACTAGGAATTAGTGCTCTGCGTTTAACCCATCCTAAGTGCACACACACAGCAGTGAACAAACACACACACCGTGATCACACACCCGGAGCAGTGAAACCCAGTGCTTCAGTAGTGTATTGACGAAGAAAAAAGCCTGTGATGAAAAAAGCCAGATATCAGAGCATCAGTATTTCAAGGAAGATGAAGTTTGAATATTTGCAAAGAAGGGCAACAGCATGCTCTACAGTGTGGCTTATTGTACCCAAGCAAAGTACGTATGTGACGATACTGGAAAATCAGACACATTTCAGCTCTTCAGTGATAATGGGACACATGCATCATGATGTGATTTACCCAAGTAACACTTTGTTGTTCCAGGATCAAGACTCCTACCAACCAATCAACTCATTAGTTTTTGTTGTAGTTGTCTTTTAAGGAATCATAGACAACCCTTTTCTCTTTTGAGAGCTTTAATACAGATTATGACATAGTGATATTGTAATGTTTCTTGTTCAGATGACAGCCTAAGCTCAGACAACGAGGTTCTGGAGATTCCCTTCATCAGCAGATATAGAGCAGGAGTGTACGAATGCACCGCAGCCAACGAAATTGCAGTGGACACACAGACTGTTGAGCTCACAGTCAACTGTAAGTCTCTTGTGAATTTAAATCAACATGTGCTGTATATGCAACATACAGTTGGGACAAAAGACTATTAAATATTTATTTATTTATTTATAAACAAATATTTGGATTAAACATACAGATGATTTATTTAAAAATGAATAAATAAAAAATATAATTTAATTTTTAATTAAATGTTTTGAAATGCAAAATAAAAGCATCACTAAATATCAATACTTATGAACCCCACTTTATGTGTAAATCATTTGTTTGTTTAAACCTATAAACTCTTAGGATTTTATTTAAATAAATATAAAATTATAATATAATTTGTAATGAAATGTCTCAAAATGCAAAATAAAAGCATTGCTAGTAGGGCTGGGCGATATGACAATATTATCGTATATCGACGATGTCTCGTAAGTATCGCGATGTCGATGTCAACAGTCAGGTAACAGACGATTATCGACATTATCGGGAAAAAAATGACAAATGATAAACCTAGTAAGTTGCAAAAAATATTTTACATAGCCCCATAGTCACCATACAGGTTTTTTTGCATGCAAGAATGAAATAATTTAGTAGAAGGGTTGGGAATCGAAAAGCTGTTATCAGATCAGATGCGTACGGTCAGGAATCAAATAATTTGTTATAAAATTACATTTCGATTCTGCGTCTCGATTTCTGTATGCGCATTTATTGTGATTTCAAAAGATTCAACTGCAAGAAGACGAAATAGAACTCACTTCTGCACTCGCGCGCTGTGCACTCACACACAAAGCCACGCACAAAAGCCGCCTCTTATATATGCGAACACTGGACTGAGCTATCTTTCTCACGTTCTTACACATTCGAATGGACAAATACACCCAGAATTATATCAAAATATCCCATAAATACAATCGGTTATGTCTTAAGTGAACGTAAAGAGTTGAGAAAGAAAACAAGGGTGTATTGGATCCGTGCATTGACAGCATCAGCTGCCGCCAGTCATTATAATGTTAATCAAAGAACAAAAGAAAAGAAAATCCCTCAGTAATCTTGACTGAATCACTTTTGTAACCTCCGTTTATATTTTATTTGCCTGTTGTTCGGCGCTGACTACTGTAATGGCAACGTGCATCTGTGTATG
>NW_015639527.1:928436-939963 GCF_001515625.1 Sinocyclocheilus rhinocerous | reverse complement strand
AACTTAAAATTGGGTTCTATTATTTTTCCTCAACAGTTCTCCACACAAAACGAAATTCATTTCAAACACAAATTTGATAAGAACAGAGTGGAAATTATTAGCAACACCAAAATAACAGCAAAGCTTGTTTTCTGTTAGTTTAAGAACAAACTAAGAAAAGTAAACCCAAACTTTGTGGCAATAATTAAGACCAAACTGAACATGGCGTGTGTTTATGGTGCGTGTCAGCAATGTTGTCTCGGCAGGGGCGGGGCGTGGTGGAGGTGGGGCTTAGATGATATTATCGGATATCGTGATATTTTTAAAGGCGATTATCGATAAGATATTTTTGACATATCGCCCAGCCCTAATTGCTAGTGGTTTAAGACTTCAACCCCACTTTATGTTTACAAATTATTTGTATTTATTTATTTATTTAAACCTGTAAATAAACATAAACCTTTTGAATTTTATTTAAATAAATAAATAGAAATTGATAATATTATGTGTAGCGAAATGTCTTAAAATGCAAAACAAAGCCATCACTAGTGGTTTAAGACATTTGAACCCCACTTTGTGTACAAAGTTTGTTTGTTTGTTTGTTTATTCATTCATTCAAACATGTAAATAAACTAAAATGTTAAGATTTTATTTAAATAAATATAAAACGATAATATAGTTTGTAATTTAAAGTCTTTAAATGCAAAATAAAATCATCACCAATTGTTGTCTAAGACTTTTGATCCCACTTTATGTGTACAAATTGTATTTGTTTGTGTGTTGTTTGCAGTTGCATTATATGATGGTCACTAATAACTAACAGTCCCTAACAAAGATCTTTTTTGTGGTTTTCTGTGTTTAGACCCTCCCAGTGTTTCAGATGGCAGAGATGTTGGCGTGACCCTGGGGCAGAGAGGTGTCCTGCAGTGTGAGGCAGATGCTGTACCAGAGGCAGATTTTGAGTGGTACAGAGATGACAGGAGGTATGGCATACTATTATGAAGCGATATTCTGCCTCACCTTTTCCTTTCTTTGGGATAAAACCGTAGCCTTAATGTACGGTTCGTGCACCATTTTTCAGTAGCTGTACACATCTGACTAGATGTGCTGTCATTCGTTCACTGTTTTTAACAGCTAAATACTTGAGTGCCTTTGGCTGGAATGTGTCTCAGTACATTCTTTCAAACTGTCTTTGATGTCAAGTGAAGAATAAGTTGTCACAATGTTGTATCATAATTAATGTGCATAAGTGCATGCGCGTGTCCCTCTGCGTGCCACTGCCAGTAATTCAATCCTGCAGTTTTGCCTCCTTTTATTATATCCAAGCCCACTGCAATCTGTGTCCGAAAATGTTGATGCTGTCATAAATGTAACCTCTAACTTCAAAGGAAGCTCTGATGTACCGTAAACAAGGCCGGGCTGATTCAAGTCTCCCCATTTGCTGACTGTTTCCCAGGATCTTCAGTGACTTTGATGGCATTGAGATCGAGGATGCCGGAGCATTTTCAAAGCTGACTTTCTTCAACGTATCCGAGGCAGACTATGGCAATTACACCTGCGTCGCTATCAACAAACTGGGGAGCGCTAACACAAGCATCATCCTATACGGTATGTTTCAGTGGTTGCTGGTTTCAGTCAAGTCTGTTTGGAGCCTCTTCACAATTCTTCGACTAGGTGAAGTAGTTTGAATTTTTTTTACTTAAACTTTTGTTCAAAAAAAGCTGAACGAAAGAAGAACTTCCTGATAATGTTCCTGTAAACACTATGAATTTTTCCTTGGTAGTTTCTGACCCGTTCAACTATTAATCTTTGAGATTTTCATCTCAGGATTCTCCTTCATTTGCTTTTGATTGATATTTTTGTGTTTGTTTTTGTTGATGTAGAAATAATCGAACCCACTAGTTCGACGCTATTGCAAGGTTAGTAGAGTGCATGGGAATGTGGCATCCCGCTCACCTCCTAAAGCATGTTCCAGCATGTTTAATATGCAAAGAAGATGCAAACATGATTATTTTCACATCAACTGCAACATGACAAGGCCAGGTCCTTGATACGGCACCCAAGTTTATCGGCGAGGGCGGCCCACAAAATTTGAACAGGGTAATATAATTGACGTGCCTCGTCTGACAGAATGTGACTGTCAAATTGTAAATTGGCCACTAGCTATTCCTATTAAGAGGGTTATTAGCTTAAAATCCCATTTTGTAATGTCAATAATATATTCAGCACATTGAGTGACAATCTGAATTGGCGCTCTGGGATTGGCGGGGTACTGACATGCCTCAATCTGCCTTCAGTCACTGTGGGTTGATGAATGGGTCTCTGTTTTCTGTAGCCTAAACATCTTTCTCTTTCTCTTCTGTCACTTTCTTTCCTTTATAACCTTCCTCCACCATGGCATGGCTTCATTTTGTCAATGCATGCTCTCATTCGCTGTTTGTAAGTACATGTCTGCGTCTTATGATGTCTTTTGATGTTTGTTGAATTGTGTGCTTCATTATTACTCAGCTGATGAGAAATGTACTTAAAGGAAAATTGTCATCATTTACTCATACTTCCGTGGAACAGGAAAAAATTTAAATACTTTTTTTCTAGCCAATACAATTACGATGAACAGGGTCTGGACAAAACGGACAGAAAAGCACCATTAAAGTATAGTAAAAGTGGTCCATATGACTCATGCGCTGTAGTCCAAGACTTCTGAAGTTATACAATAGTTTGAGAGCAGTAGTGATGCCCGATTCATAAAAGAATCATTCTTTTGAGTTGGAAATTTTCGAACAATCAATTTATGTGATTCAGAACACTTCAAAATACTTGAAATATAACACATGAGTTTAATGGACTGCTTTTACTATACTTTTATGGTTCTTTTTAAAGCCTAAAAGCTTCAATCCCCATTCATTACAGTAGCATGGACAAGAACGACCAGTGTATTATTCCGTTCCAAAGTCATACAGGTTTGGGTCGACATGACCCAAATGATTTTTCATTTTTGACTGAGCTGACACTTTAAATGTACATTTGCCCCTTACAAAAAAGTGCCATGGTCTTACCTGGACATAGTAACCATGGTAATACACAAAGGTCTATTGTACACTCTCAGAGAAAAAGGCACAAAAACTCTCACTGGGGCAGTACATTTTCAAAAGGTTTAAATATGTTAATTTTAGGTACAGTTTTACAAAGGTGTACCTTTTGAATAGGCAATGCCCCAGTGACAAATTTTGTACCTTTTTTTCTGAGAGTGTACATAAATCATACCACAGTACCACAGTATATATATAATCTATATATCATTGTACTGCCACAGTAGGAGAGACCTCTGTCAATTTAACTTTTCAAATTTTACTCTCAGACTACTGCAATTTTTCTGTCTTTTGGTATAAAAACTGTGAATGTGCCAACAGTAATATTACCATTAATGCACTTACATAGAGAAAAAACATTGAATTACAGACAAGGAGTCAGGTTAAAATTGGAGTTAATATACATTCTATTGATGTATAGAAAATTGCAGTGCACACTTCAACCAGTAAATCTCAAATAGCTGCTTAACTCAAAGTAATGCCATTGATTTAATATTTAATAAAATATTTTATAATTTTTATGGTACTGATTTTTGCATTTTATATAGTACATTGTTTTAGCTATGTTGAATAATATGTTTAAAAGCAAAGGTCAAACTGAGACCTACAGTATTTGAAATATTTTTACTAAAATATACTGATTGTCTGCTAACTCAAGAACAACCTTCTATATAAAAGTAATGTTCACTACATATTTTAAAGATTTTTAGTTTTCTATTTACTCATACAGGTTTTCATAACGAAGGTTATTTTATCTCAGAGTTGAGATAAAACGTTGGGAAAATAAGCAACATATTAGCATATGTTAACTTTTAACTTACAATCTGTCAATAAAATAAATAGTTTTGTTTTTTTTAAATACTTTCTCCTTTAAACCTCAAAATCGTTTTATTTTTCTGACAAACCAGTGCACTTTTTTTCATGCAGAGAGAGTCTTTACTGAACATATGCTGAAAAAATATCATCACTCGAACTTGTTTGTGATTGAAAATGTATGTGTTATAATTGCCTCCGGTCTTTCCTACTTTTTTTGTAAGGGGTCGACCCACACCTCAATATGTTGTTGTTGGATGTTACTGATTTGTCCTTGCATTGTCCTTTTATCTTTCTTCTCTGCCAAGAATAGAAATCTTGTCCCGGTCAACTTTTCTCCACTGTCTGGCCTAAAAAAATTTGTGGGATTGGTAACCATGTCCTCTCCGGAGAGTCATTAATTGCATTGAATTTGATTGTGAGAACCTCACATTAGTATAATTACACTTGTGCAGGATTTACTCTAAGCTGTGGCTGCAGAATAATTGGATAGCTGTCCCTAAAGAAAGCCTACCGTACTCTCCTAAATCCAGGGGAAATTAGACTTCAGTCTAAAAGGCCCATCAAAGAGAAAGATTTAATAGACACCAATGCTAATACCATGACATAACATTTGTTTCGTTGGGACTGAATATATCTCTAATAATGATCGTTCACACCAAACATGAAGCGAAAAAGGCAAATCAAACGTCTGTTCCCACCAAGAGTGAAAAAAAAGATTTGTTCAGATAAAACTTTATATATAATACTTTCCATCTGTTTGTGTATATGTATATACTGGGGGTTGCATGACTACTGTACTTTTACTAATTGACTAGTTGGCCAAAAAAGTAGTAGACTAGTCTGTTGTGTTGTACATTAAATGACTCGCCACTTGCCATTCAGCCATCAGCCATCCAAATCTATCATGGCTAACAGCATGTCTACACTGTAGAAACCAAATAGACTGCTTCAATTTTAATCAGTGAAGTTGTCTACACTTCGTACAGCACAGCATTTTTTTTTCAGTATAGGCATGCAATAGTCAGCCTCTGGACAGCGTTCAGAGCAATGTGTGTGGGATTATCATGGAACATGATGCATAATTTACACAATCTGGAAGTGTTCTTCCCATATGATATGAATCAAACCAACCAGCTCTGAGATTAAATCAAAGTTGGTAATGACATGATTCAAGCCAAAAAAAAAAAACAAATCTTTTGATTTTTGATCTTTTGACAATGAGCTAAGCAACCCATGAAGATGTAATTAAATTAAAATATATGGTACAATTTATAATGAAATAGTCAATAGTTTTAAGTATAAAATTATATTATTGATTAAATCATGTATTGCAACATTTTTTTAAATATATAAATAAATAAAGAGTGTCTTTACGCCATTCGCAATGCTTGATGGGAGTGGGTGGTTGTTAATGAACTCTTTTGCCATGGATTTCATTTCCATGGTAACCATAGTTCTCTGAAGGGTAGATCCAAGGAGGATCTGTGAGTAATTGTGAGTAATATAGTTTTTCATTGAGAATGTGGATATCCAACATGAAACATTTTTCAATTTTTGTTTATTTATTTTAAATGAAGCTGGAATCACACATACTTGTTGCCTTTACAGATACATATTTCACTACTTGGAGTGTATGGTAGGTCTGGCTTGAAATGATTATATGTTAAAAATCAGTTTCTCTATGGAGAAAATGAATGGGATTTCTACTTCTGGAACCCAGCTGTTGTGTTCTATTGAACAAAAGCAACTGAAGTCATGTGATCTGTGATTAGTTGACTCAGGATCAAAGAACCCATTAGCAGAGCTAAATGAGCAGTTGACTTGTCAGTGCAACCCTTAAATATAAATATACACACATGGTATTTCAACATTGAACATGTCTGAACATTAGCATGTTAGTTGTTACCTGATGACATATGATGAAATATTTTGTTATAATCATTTTTGCTTTTTGTATTATTACTGATTAATATAAGTGCAATAGTTTTTATCAGACTGCCGTACTTAGTACAAAATGGAAATGAGAAAGTATGAATTATGACAACCACTCAGTTGTCTGTGTGGCTTGTGAATCGTCTGATCTAAACCTCGCTTTAGTAATCTGGTTAAACTGCACCTTCAGTGATTATCTTGTTTATAAGCAACTGCAATTACAGCTGACCTCGGCGGTTGACTGGTCAAGGATGCAGTGTACAGTAGGGTAATGATAGTGATAGCATAGGGAGACGGGATGTGCTGGTTTGAAATGAGAAGAACAGATGCTCCTAAGATACAAATGTGACCACTAAAGACCCTCGCTTAGACGTTAATTTGCCGAGCTGGAGCGCTTTCGTCCCAGTTAGATGACCCGCTACCACAGCAGAGCAGCAGAACCATGCCAGAAATACTCTAGATTGACTTGATGAATATTTTTAGGCAAAAACATCTAATTTAGACATCAAATATGTGCCTAATAGCACCAACGGGAATGATGCACTATAGGTTACACTGTGATTTTTTTTGAGTTCATATTGCTTGTGTTCTGAAGTGTTTTGTTATATAATCTCTCTTTTAGTGGAGACGGCTTCAGTTTTAGAAATGACTTCATCCGATTTAGAGCAAACAGCCTTTGAAAACAATGATTTGTTGGAAGGTTTGTGATACACAAGCTACTAAATACTACTAATCACTACAAACTCATCAACAAATAGGAGATGCTATAATATACCAACATAGATTTTAACAAGACTTAGACAATAGAAAATAGAGAAAGAAAATAGCTCTGTAAATGCTGACAGCTGACACCCTCGAAAAGAATGAAAGATAACATTGAGGAAGTAAGATAAAATCAGAAGTGCAGATGTGTAGGTGAGCGCCCTACATAAGAGTTCATACGATGTTACAGACAGTCTGAAGAATAAAAACGAGGCAGTTTACCACACAGTTGGAGACCGGAGCTGTTTTGCCTGACACATGTGAATCTTTTCAATGCTTTAGGACCCGGAGCAGTTCAGGATGGCAACAGCGGCACGTCAACGGTCTTCACACCCACCTGTCTACTTCTCATCATACTTCTACAACTCTTGCTCAAGTTTTGATGCCGAAGATGTTTTCAGTGGATAAAAATCACAGTTTGTGTGACATCACTCATCCTGGAGTTGCAAATCGTGCATGGGTTACCGAAAATGCCCAAAAATGTGCATGGGGTACCCAAGTACTTATTTTTAATAAAGTAATCATGCATTTCTTTTGTTTATAATAGAGTTTAATAATGTAACTCGTCTTGCATTGCTAATTATCGCCCTGTTTTGCCCCACTGAATACAGTTTTTGAATCCATAAAATGCAAATGACAGAGGCATGTTTAATTTTAAATATTTATTTTTGTGACTCTCATTTTAATTTAACTCTGTAACCCCTTAAGAATTTATATAGAATACAGTGTGATTGGGGAGTAATTATTTCAAGTCAAAGGCATGCGATAAGGAAGGGCATATGTCTCCGGGGTTTTTTTTGGTTTTTTTGGATTGTTGTTATATACTTTACTGTATCATAACTGTAAAGCTGATCAAAATAAGCAGCACAAAATACACAAACATGTTTTAGCTCTGTAATATTCACATCAGAGTTTTTTTTTGTTTTTTTTTTGAGTACATCTAATCTGTATTTTACCATTTAACACACACAAAACAATGCGGTACATATCAGTATTTTTTATTTTGATATTATTTTGATGACCAGAATGGCACAGTTGGACTGATGTACAATGTACAATGTATGAGTCAAAGTTGGAAAAAGTTGTATTTGGAGATTTGTTCTGGGTGTAATGCAAAGATATTGGATCCCATTTAAAAGCCCAAAGAGCAATCTGCTAATATCTGTTGATTTGTATTTTTTATTTTTGTTACCACAGTTTTTCCAAATGGCTTTTTGTTGAATTCTGTCCAGATTTTGAGTTACACTCTCATCGCCGGTCCTGCTAACATCTCTGTATGTATATGCATATATATAACTTGTACAAAGGGAAAATATGCACACTTGTTTTTACTAAAATTGTGAACCTGTTTAATACAATGCAACATTTTCTATTATTTTTTTTTATTCCCTTTTTCTGAAGCTGTGTAATTTATTTCTCAAATGGTATTATGGTAGATACCAGCTCATTTCAGTTACTCATTGTGAACTCCGATGTCTAAATATTGTGATTTCGGAAAAAGCAGATGAGACTCATTTGACCATCATCATCTCATCATGAGGAAAATGTCATGTTATCCTCTGTATTCTGGAAAAAAAGTGAGATTTGATTAGAAGTTCAGTTTCTGAATCTTACCATCGCAGTATTAAGATGCTGTTTGACCCTTAAATTCATATTACAGTTTTGTTCTGTTTTGTTGCAACATTTGACAGGATGTATGTCTAATGTTTCCCTTTTTTTTTCATTTGAAGGAATAGTTCTGCCAAAAATGAAAACTGTCATAATTTATTCACCAGCATGCTTTTCCAAAGAATAAACAAAACAAAACACAAAATTCTGAGAACAGAAACAAGTATTCCTTGTAGATTTCAGTTATTCTGCTAAACTATCAGGCCTCGGATGACTTGGAATGTAGTGCACAAGTCATACTGACCACTTTTATGATGTTTTCTTGTCATTTTTGTTGCTCAACAGCATCTGTCACTTTAGGTAAAATAACTATTAAGACATTCGCCAGTACATAATTTGTGATTTATGAAAGAAAGAAAAAAGCATGCAGGTTTTGAAATGACTTGAGGGTGAGTAAATGATGGCAATTTTCATTTTTGAATGAACAATCCCTTTAAATATAATGTTTTTAAAACCACATATCAGAGCTACCATTAGTCCAGTGGATTTTAAGCACAAGTTGTATGTTAATGAAAGGGAATGTGATGTATGTGCAGTGTGTTTTCTTGCCCCAAAGTTGTATTGTTTAGCATTATGGCATTATCTTTTAGTTTTTTTCTTGAAGATATAGGGACCACAATGAGACTAATAACAGTTCACACATTTCATAAATAGGCAGATCCGTGAGACTAAAACTGTCACGGCAGTCAGAAATCCACATGTTTATGGCAGTACTTTAATTTAAAATCACAAAGTTAAAAAGCATCTCCTGATAATTAATGTCTGTGTGGAAAAAGTTTTGGATCAAGGCTGATCAAAGAGAGAGCGATCAATCAATGCACCGTATTAACAGAAACACAAGGCTTGTCTGTTCATGGCTGTAATTCAATTCACACGTCCAACTTGGTGAGAAGAACTGACTAAAGATTTTTGGGCTCCCACCACCCAACCTTTAAAAGAACCAGCCTGGAGAAGTTCATTTTGTTCCAGTGATCTCTGGTGGTTCCCTGGAGAAGTATTTTAACTCCTTGTATTGTAAAGAATTAGTTTTTCCTTTAATGGAGATGGTGTGTTCATATTTAAGACTTACAATAATAAAATGTTGTATCTAAATAGATTTGGTCTGCAGTTTTATTGTAATTCTTGAAGTAAGGATTCATAGTTCTAGAAATTATATACAAAATTAAATTATAT
Organism: Sinocyclocheilus rhinocerous; assembly: GCF_001515625.1. Lineage (NCBI taxonomy): Eukaryota > Metazoa > Chordata > Actinopteri > Cypriniformes > Cyprinidae > Sinocyclocheilus > Sinocyclocheilus rhinocerous. The sequence goes on along the minus strand of NW_015639527.1, from coordinate 930,544 downwards.
ACAAATATAAAATATACATGCACAATTAACTGTCATCTCTCTGGTCTACCTAGGTGGCAATATGGTTTTATTTGTATTTGAATTCAAGATGCTTAGTTGCATGAATGTCTTGTGCCTCTTTGTACCAGAGAATAATTGAACCAGTAAATGATAGAGTTACCGGGGCTAATGCTGCGTTCCATTTGTACTCGGAAGTTGGAAATTCCAAGTTCCCAGCAACTTTTTTTTTTTTTAACTGGAACGCCCTCCCAAGTCAGAGTTCCGACTCAGTATCGCAACAACTCCAACTTCAGAATCGAATATGGCTGCCCAGTGCATCAACAGAAGAGAAACAGTAATATATTGTTTATTAACACTTATGACAATGTGTCCCTATAAACTCAGTGGTGCACCAAGTACTATCCAACCTGACATTATACTATGGTGTTATCTGTGCCAAAATCCTGCTTTTTATGGGTTTTTAATGGACTGGTATTGCTAACAATGGCCGCGTCCGTCTTGGATTTCTGACTTCTCTACTGGAACACGGTCCACTTCGGTGTGACATCATTCCCAGCTCTGACATCCGATTTTCACGGTAAATGGAACGCAGCATAATTGTCATACTTTTTACTTGAATATTTTTCAGAGTGGGTTTATATTTTAGAATTTTTGTATAGACACATACTTTAGGTCTTGCTTACAAAAAAAATAAATAAATAAAAATGCTGACCCAGTAGCAGGACATGTTATCACACTATATGGGATTAGTTGTCACAATGGCCATTAAAAAGGTAAAACATTAAACAGTTTTAAGTAACAGTAAAACAACTATTCATGTTAATAAACATGATATCAAGATACCAAAAAAATTGTATAAAATTACAATTAACATACAACTTGCCAGGCTCGATAATCACTCCGGTTACTAATGTAACTCCTGTTTACTCTGATACTGAAGCCTGATTTGTTCACGTTCGTGTAGTTGCACAAACCAATGGCGCTTCAACCCACCAAAAGGGGTGGAGCCGACCACTAAATAAGTCGGCTCTGAGCACCATTTCGTCAGAATCTTTCGACTGAAGCGACAGTCATCGATTCGTGCCTACGCAACGCTCGTTCCCTTATCTCTGGGAACCGAGGTTACGTTAATAACCGGAACATTCCCTTTCAAGCGGTTTCTCCCTTTGCGTCGCTGACACTTATGGGGAACGCATCCAATAGCACCATGCTATAAGCAAGTGCAGAATAAAGCCGCTCTGCGAGCCCAGCCCCAGAGCACTCATACTGAGGGCTTCTGTAAGCATGAGCCAACAATGAGACCCAAGCCGCTTAGGACTACAAACCGCCTTGGTGATTGATAAAGTCTACCACCATGATGTTGTCAGAACGGACCAGGACATCCTCTGAAAAGCCCTGACTGCTCAGCGACTAGCGCTTTTGAGTATGTGGGTCCGCTATCACAGCTGTAGTTTGCTTGGGTGAGCACTGAATGGGAAGGATGGGCCCAGCTTGAATGGGGCTTCCAGCGCTCAATGTTAAGTGGAGTGATGGAGAGCGAGCGCGAGACTTCTTCGAGGGAATTCCAGCCTCAGCGAGAATTGACCCTCTCCTCTTCCTCTCTGCGTTTGGATCAGGACAGCTTCTGAGGCTCAGGGTCCAACATCACTCTGGAGCAGGGACCTTGACGTTTTGGAAACGGGTAGCATTTCGCTGAATGTGAACAAATCAGGCTTTAGTATCAGAGTAAACAGGAGTTTCCCCATAAGCGTCAGCAACACAACGGGAGAGACCGTTCAAAAGAGAAATAAAGAAATGTTTCTTAAATGGGAAATCAGCATATTAGAATGATTTCTGAAGGATCATGTGACACTGAAGAATGGAGTAATGGTTGCTGAAAATTCAGCTTTGACAACACAAGAATAAATTACGTTTTAAAAAATATGAAAATTATTTAAAAGCTTCTGTCAAAAACACTTTTAAAAAATCTTACGGACCCCAAACCAGCTCAAACAACACCTGTCTGTCTGTCTGTGTGTGTGTACTGTATATCAGACCTTTGCGTAAATGTATAGGCCTATAAATACGCTATTATGTTCCCTTGTTTATCCACTTAAAAAAAAAAAAAA
>NW_015639527.1:887815-928278 GCF_001515625.1 Sinocyclocheilus rhinocerous | reverse complement strand
AAAAAAAAAAAAATGAAAACTTGTTGAAACCAGAACAAATCCACATCAACACAGGCTGATTCAAAATCAATAATTCAAAGCCCAGATTCTGTGAGCACTTAAGCACCATCTCGATCCTCTGGTTAAGGAAGGAGGTGTCAGTATGGTAAGTGTTTTATAGGGATTTGACAGACACAGCCTGTGGGAGTGATGTGCATGAGCTTTAAGTGCTGAGCTTGAGAATGAACCTGTGAGATCCATTCTGAAAGTGACACGAGAGCAGTCTGTGATTGAAGTAAAAAAAAAGGCTTCAGAGAGGACTCTTTTAATTAAAGCCTTGCATTTCACTGTCTTTTTTTCTTCCGTGATTGTTCATTGTAGATGATGGCTGTAGTATCATTCACTGCTGCTAGGTAGAGAGGCACCAAGTGACAAACATGGCAATATGGAAGACCATTCGGATGGCGCTGAGAGACAGCTGAAAATGCAGGTAAACTGCCGGATCAGCTTTGCATATCTGAAAGAAAATGACGGCCACAAAAATATAAAATTGGATGAATGAATGCATGGAGTTTTAATTTAGGAGACTGCATGGGCTAGTTGCATCAAGGGTTTCCATTCAAAGTGAGTAGAGGATTTTTTTTTTTACTGGTTACAAAAATTTAATTCAAAGCTGCTGAAAATTTGTTTGTGAATTTTATCAAACGTTTTTGTCATTTTGGCACATTCAGGCAAGAGTGAACTACAGAACTGAGCTTGAACTGTGTTCTAAGTACCAGTGTTATAGTTAACTAAAACTGAAACCATAAAAAAGTTACTTGAAATAAAATAAATTGTAACCTAAATTTAAAAAAAAAACTTTTCCATTTAGTTTAACAGTACTAAATTTAGTTCAGTCATTAGTTTAACTTGCAATAAAAAAATATATAGACATATTTTAAAAAAAAAAACTAATACAAATGACAGACACAACAAAATTACTAAAATTGTAAGGAAAATTTAAATGAAAATGGAAAATATAAAACTAAAAACCTAATTCAATCTAGTAGTGAAGTTTATATAGGCAAAGTTATCACGTTGTAAATGTTGCATCTGTATAATATGCATGTTTAAATATATAAAAATATATAAATTCCTATATATATATAGTAATATATAAATTCTTATGTATTATTTCCAAGATATAAATTATATCTAAAATATAATAAAATATATGATAAAATATTTGAGGAAATTATTAATTACAATATAATTATTTGTTAATTTGTATTAGAGACCTAAAAATGGCTGTCCACCAACGTTTACCATCCCACCTGACAGAACTGGAGAGGATCTGCAAGGAGGAATGGCAGAGGATCGCCAAATCCAGGTGTGAAAAACTTGTTGCATCTTTCCCAAAAAGACTCATGGCTGTATTAGATCAAAAGGGTGCTTCTACTAAATACTGAGCATTTTTCAGTTTTTCTTTTTTAATAAATTTGCAAAAATGTCAACAATTCTGTGTTTTTCTGTCGATATGGGGTGCTGTGTGTACATTAATGAGGAAAAAAAATTAACTTACATGATTTTAGCAAATGGCTGCAATATAACAAAGAGTGAAAAATTTAAGGGGGTCTGAATACTTTCCGTACCCACTGTATGTTGTCTATATATCTATCTAACTGTTCAACAATGTTATTTTATTTTATTTTTTTATTTTTTTGTAGCCAAGACTTAAACATATTTGCCTATACACAAATTACCATAATCCTGACCTTAGAATATAAATATATAATATATAAATTATATAATATATAACTATAAAAATTGTCGGATGATGACGCAAGTAGAATTTAACAAACACATGGCAGATGTTGAAATTGAATATAGATAGAGTTTTAAAACGGGGGTAGAGGAGGTGAGAAAAATGTTACGCAACTTGACGATTTCTCGCCAATCATTTATCTAAAAGCTATTAATGTTCTACATGAAAACAAAAGATGGAAGCCAGGGAATGATCACCTTTTATGCCTGGAGGTGAAGGTAGACAATCACCTCCCTTGAAGTAAACAAAAGCCTGCTCTGTTCCTCCCTTCTGTACTCCTGGTGGACTTCTTTATCTTAGAGCCCAGGAGCGGCCCTCTGGAACATGCCATGAGAGCTGCTTATTTGGAAAGACAAATGTGAATAAATAAGCATTCATAGAGACCGCATTAACTTGACATGACATTTCTTGGCTGCATTATCTTTAGGACCACAGCCAAACCATGAGCGTGTCGTCAGTAGAGCAGGACCAGTGTGAGGAGGGATGTGCTAACGAGGTAAACTGTCTTTTAAAACAGCATGTCAACACTGGTAAACTTGCTAAAAGTACTCTGTGCAATAGATAAGTACGGGGTTAGGGTACAATGGCTAATAAATGACTTTTGACTTTTTTTTTTTTTTTTTGAATTTTGATTAGACTACAATAATAGTTTCTGCTGTTAGATTAAAGGAATAGTTCACCCAAAAATTAAAATGTTAATCAACCTCAGGCCATTTAAAATGCAGATATGTTTGTTTCTTAATCTGAAAAGATCTGGAGAAATTTTGCATTACATTATTTGCTCACTAATGGATCCTCTGCAGTGAATGGGTGCCGTCAGAAGAAGAGTTCAAACAACTGATAAAAACACCACAGTAATCCACGAGTCCAGTCCATTAATTAACATCTTGTGAAGTGAAAAGCTGTATGTTTTTAATAAGCAAATGCATCAAATCCATCAAGATGCCAAACCGTTGTTTCTGGTTGAAATACTGTTTTCTCCAGTGAATAGTTGTCTCCTTTGAATCAGGAGATAAATATGCACAGATCAAGCACCTTTTATGAGCGAAAACAGTCCAAAACAGTTCACAGTAAAATATGGTGGTGGATTTTGATGTGAGAGGACAACAGGGGATGGACTTTTTTTTTTTACTGGAGGAAGCGTTATTATGGATTATAGACTGGTATTTTGGCCAGAATTGACAGTTTAAAGTTAAAACGCCATAATGATATATTTGTTTTTTACAAACACACAGCTTTTCACTTCACAAGACATTAATTAATTGACCGATTACTTGTGAATTATTGTGATGTTTTTATCAGTTGTTTGAACTCTCATTCTGACGGCACCCATTCACTGCAGAGGATCCATCGGTCAGCAAGTGATGTAATGCTAAATATCTCCAGATCTGTTCCGACGAAGAAAAAGACATCTTAGATGGCCTGAGGGGTGGGTCAATTTTCAGCTATTTTTCATATTTAGGTGATCTTTTCCTTTTTTCCATCTTGGCAGATGTATATCACTGAGGCCAGCTAAGCTTACTTGTCAGCAGTTGGATCTTCTAGCCAAAGGACAGCACCTAATAAAATAAAGTTTTAATGAAAATGTGTGTCCTATTATGCAGAATTTTTTTTTTTTATAAAAGTAGTAAGGCACTCAAGGTTGTGCTGCTGTATTTTGTGATTATACCACATTATGCCTAACTTCACCCTTAAGCCATGAATATATCACAATATAATATGACATTTTTGACCTTTATTGCTTAATTATTAAAAAAAAGTAGGGATGCAGCAATGTTAAAATTCTGACTTTATTGATCATTATTTCCATGTAGTTGCTGATAAAGTAATAAAAATCCAATATTAAAATTATATACCATTTTATTTTAATTAAAAATTAAACCCTAAAAAACTAAATTCTAATTTCAATGTTTTTTAAAGATTAACATGGTAACATTTTACAATAAGGTCCAATTAGTTGACATTAGTTCATGCATTAACTAATTAACTAACATATTAGCATTACCTAACAATGAGCAATACCATATGTTACAGTAGTTATTAATCTTTTTTAATGTTAGTTAATAAAAATACAGCTGCCAGCTCAGGCTCATTAAATAATATTAATAGATACAACATTTGATTTAATTGAATTTAGTTTGATTGTTAGTTCTTATTAACTAATGCAGGTAATGTTAGCAAATGACACCTTATTGTAAAATGTTACCATTAACAAAGGTAATCTAAATGTAAAGATGGGGAAATAAGCATTCATAATTAAATATCCAATATCAATAACCAATATGGTGCTGATCGATTGTGCATCCCTTTTTAAAAGATTCTATGACAGTACATTATATAACTAACAACCCCAAACTAGAAGAAAATATTCTTAACTTTATTACACAGAACACATACAACAGTCTTGTACTCATTTTCCAATAGTGAAAAATACAACTACGGCTGTACATGCACATTGAGAGAGCTGTGTGTTGCAAATGTTAAGGTATCATACACTTTACAATCGTAACTAGATAGAGACAGTCAGAAAAATAAATACAAACATACAATACAGTTTTGCAAGGGAGGGCAAAATACTTTTTGCCAAGAGATTTTTGGGTGAAACACTGTTGCTATGATTAGATGTACCATGGATACTTGCAGCAGTTTTAAAATAATGATGATCAGGTCAGCAAAAATGCTTGCTATTTTGTTCCCTCAGATGATGATAAATATAGCAATTAAAAAAAATAAAGCAAAACAATTACATTCTGAAGTATACCTGTTTGTAACTTAAATGGATTTGCAATGCCATTTTATGTACACTACTGCCGATCACTGTGAAGGTTGTAGCGCCACAGTCTGTGGTTTGTACTGTTCATCCCAGCAGGTAAAATGACATCACTGTCAATAGCTTCTTCACCGTCACAATATTAGTATTTTAAAAAATTCACTGACATACCAAAATGATACTCTAATAATCTACAGTACAACCTATTTATGTACTTTAACCTGTTACAAACTTCACCAGAAATCATTGGGCAATTTCACTCGAAACACAATTGAGATATTCATGATTAATGATACTTATCAAAAAATTATTTGATGTCTTTCGAAACATTAAAATAACTCCATTTAATGGTTAAAACTGAGCCGGTTGTTTACAAAAATGCATCCCAAGCAGAAGTTTCCAGGGTCGATACTGAATCTATATGATTGCACTACCACTTGATTTTTTTTTCTTTTAAAATGCACGCAAGGCACAACGCTAACAAGGAAAAGGTGTGTTGATCTCCGCAATTACACCATCCTCATATTTAACAATCAAATAAAAACAGGATAAATTTATTTGCATATATTTCTTTTTTTTTTTTCCATACAACATTTTAAACATACTGCATGTTCAGAACAGTGTCGCGCTTAACGTAAAGATCTCATGAATGTCATAATCACAATGAGATTTAATTAATATTTCAACTCCGCGTTAACATGATCTGATATCCATGAGAGCAAATCTTCTGAAAGAGCTCTGCCATGCTAACGTCAGTCACAAAAACCATTCAGCTGGTCACAGAGCAGCGTCCTTCAAATTAGAGTGCAGGAATTTCACTTCAAAATCAACTGAAAGGTAATTTACAATCTATGGACATATCTTTATTTCTCTGTGATGTGCCAGACCTTGGACTTGAATCATTCCTCTTCAGTATGTTTGTTTAGCACTGTTGAATGCAGACAGCTCACAGACAAGGTCTCATTTTAGCGCTGTAATGTTAGTTGTGTGGGTTGAGTGCATGTGGCTGTCTGTATTTCCTTAGAGCAGGGGTAGGCAAGTTCGGTCCTAGAGAGCCGCAGCCCTGCAGAGTTCAGCTCCAACCCTGAAAAAAAAAAACTCACCTGCCTATAGCCTTAGTAATCCTGAAGACATTGATTAGCTTGTTCAGGTGTGTTTGATTAGGGTTGGAGCTGAACTCTGCAGGACTGCGGCTCTCTAGGACCGAACTTGCCTACCCCTGCCTTAGAGGTATACTTTTAAAGGGATTTTCACCTAGAAATTCAAATTTGCTGAAAATGTACTCACCCTCAGGCCATCCAAGATGTAGATGGGTTTGTTTTTTCATCGGAACAGATTTGGAGAAATTTAGCATTACATCACTTGTTCACCAATGGATCCCTTACAGAGAATGGGTGCCGTCAGAATGAGAGTCCAAACAGCTGATAACAACAGTTTGAAGTTGAAAACGTCTTAATGATGGATTTGTTTATTACAAACATACAGTTTTTTTCTTCTTCACAATTGTTAATTGATGGACTGGAGTCCTGTGAATTACAGTACTTGTGGATTATTGTGATGGTTTATCAGATGTTTTCATTCTGATGGCACCCATTCACTGCACAGGATCTACAGTATTGGTGAACAAGTGATGTAGTGCTAAATTTCTCCAAAAGTGTTCAGATAACGAAACAAGCTCATGTTGGATGGCTTGAAGGTGAGTACATTTTCAGCAAATTTTTGGGTGAACTATTGCTTTAAGCTCCTGTACACTGCGGCTACTGATAAGTGGACATTTCTGGTGGGTATCCAAAGTCCCTTATGAGCGTGTTGACGGGTCGGCTTTCATGGAGTAACGAGTATGAAAGTGCAGCTGCTAAATCACCAGACTTATGAAAGGAAAGATATGGAATATGAAATAGATAAAATCTTAGATTACCATATTCTTCCACCTGCTCAGACATGCACAATTTGACATTTATATGACATTATATTAGTGTGGAAATTAGTGCTAAAGATCACGGATAAATTGATGGTTATCACCCACAGATACGCAAGGAAATATATCTGTTACTGGGACTTCTTTGTCCTCAGAAGTTATTAAATATCATTTTATTATATAATTTGTGATAAGTTTTGGCTTCTGTCAAATTTACTTCACCAAGACTCAAGAATACAAAATCATACACACTTAAAAGAAACTCCGCACCAAAAACCTGAGAAAGAAGTTTAAACTCTCCAGTAGAGTCATCCAAAGCAAATTCAATTCGTTTAAAACAATACAAATGTATCTGGAAAGGGATTTACAACAAAATATACAATGACTGATGTTTATTTGGCGGTATAAAACGTGACCTGTGGAGATCAAGACTAACTTAATCACACTTTTGGACTTTATAGAGGAAATCTCTATTCAAGCCTGTTCAGATTAGTTCCTCTGTCCCATTTGGTACGTTTATGATTATACAACCCACAACAGCTGTCATCCTAAAGGGTCTTTATATGAGGAACAGATTTTATGTAGCTTACATTAGGGCATCTACACTGAAAACATCTCTAAGAGCAGCGTAAAACATATTAGACCAGGTAAGGAGTCTATCCTACTGCTTGTAACTATGTCAGCTCAGTACAAGTACATGTGCAGGTTATTGTTGTGATTCATTTGTCATTTGAACACCATCAATGGCAGATGAGCACTCAGGATGCACTATGTTTTTAGGAAATGTGTGCTATATTATATTGAACGCATAGATCGTACGTGTGTGTGAACAGTATTTGCATACATCTGTACATGTACAGTAAATCAAATATCGCATACAGCATCCGCAAAAAGTATTTGGACATTTAAGTCACACGTTGTGTGTGCATGTCACTGAATTAGACAACAAAACATTGAACAAAATAAATAGTCAAATTAGTATTAGCACTGAAGTAATGGCTGCTGAAAATTCAGCTTTGCCTTCACAGAAATAAATTACATCTTAAAATACATTAAAAAGATTTTGTTCTCTCTCTCTCTCTCTCTCTCTCTCTCTCTCTCTAAAAAGTCAGTGTTCATTCTGCAGTTTATGTAATGAACTACACTGGAGAAGTGCCTTCATACATCCACTGAAAACCATCTTTAAAGGGGATTAAAAGAAATTGGGAAAAAATGTAAGAGGATGAAAATGGAAATGCAAGAAAAGTGAAGTTTAGTTACGAGAAAAAATTATCATTTGCTTGTTGATGCCACTTGATGTAATGACATTCAGACATTTTTAAGTGTGACTCAAGTGTCCAAATACTTTCTGGGCCTACTAAAGCTTTTTTTTTCCTTTCTTTGTTTCTTTCTTTTTTGCTGTTTGTAATTTTTATCGAATATAAAAAAAAGAAAAAAAAATCATGTTATTTTACAGGACACCAGAAACCTCAATTCACACTGTTCAATACTGAGCAACAAACCATTCAGTTATTCACGATTACATGAATTTTTGCTTCTCTTTTCACATACAAAAGGTTGGAGAGACACATATAGTGGTTCTATTATTATTTCTACCCAGCTAACAAACTGACTCCATTCATAGTCCAGTTCACTGTTTCAAAACACGGTTAAATCCCAAAGCATCTTATTATTACAGACCCATAAACCCACACTGACACTTCCCTTCAGAAATGAAACATAAGACAAAATTATGGAAATGATGATGATGTTAATAATAACTGATAAAGTACTCTCCCTCTCTGTGTGTGGGACTGTGAGTCTGTGTGTGTACAGAGAAACGGACACGCTGCTTTAGCATCAAAACTTGCTGAGGACCGAAAGTGTTAAAACGAGAGTCAGAAGCAAGAATGAGCTGGTTGGTGATAAGGCTGCGTTGTTCACATCGTGTATCGCTCCGGGGCCTGCGGGAAGAGAAACCCTACACGTTAACAACCTCCCAAACATCCACTATGTATATCATCATGCATTATGCTGTTCAAAGAAATTGCTGCGAATACAGCGCTCAAACACCGTCAGAGTTAGCGGATGCCTCAGGGCGACAAGACGAGAGCTGATGTAATTGCATTAGGCAAACATTTGACACATTGAGACGCTCGTTGACTACGCCAAGTTACACTTGACATGGATTCTGTGCATAAATTAACATGCATTTAGTTATTAGAAGGAGCCTCGTACCGTACAAAATAATGCTGGCGTTTGTTATTCCCAGCGTGTTCATGGCCACACATGTGTAGTTCCCGTAATCCTCTTCGGAGACGTTAAAGAATGTTAGCATGGACTGTTTACCCTTGTTTTCGATCTTGACCCCGTTGAGTCCGTTTAAGAGTCTGGAAAATTTGAGGTGAAGTTAGCAGTGTTATTAAAAACAAAGTCTACATAAGTGGATGGCTGACGGCACACATTAACGCACCACTCTCGCACAAAGTGTGACTTGAATGTCTAATACATAGACATATTTTCAGATTTTTAATTAACTAGCTCTGTTGAAACCATGGCTTAGTGCTTGTTGAGCCTTGGGAGATGCAGGTTTGAATTCTCCGGATCCAGTTTGGCTTTCACTCTAAGAAAAAAGAAACTACATATCTTCCAATTCATGGGACCTTTTGAGTCATAAATACTAAGAAATGTGAATTAGTTGAAATTACATAAAAAGTCATGGTAGACCAACAGAATTCCCCCAAATATTGTCCCAACTAATCATACACAGCTAGTATGAACAAATAATTTTAAACTGAACACTATTGCTGAAAATGTAAGGGTTTTGTGAGTTTCCAGCATGCATTGCATCATGAATAAAGTATGAAGTTACTGTTTGCTGACTTTTGTTTAAACTTTTGTTGATTTGTAATAATTTTTAGTTCTGTCATGACAACTCTCGGAGGGATTGGCAACATATAACACATATGAATAACCCCCATATAGCATACATGAATCACCCTGTAGCAGATCTATACAGGTGGAGCTGGGGAAGGTGGAGGGTTTCTGAAGTGCGCTGCAAACTGCTACAGCAAAGAAAAGCCAGGTATTTGAATATTGAGCAGTAAGCTCATTGGCTACCGATACAGGAGAGAACCAATCAGCTGCCATGTGACAATGATGTCGCCAGGTCAGATTGAGCTAGACCTATCGGACTGCGCCATCTAGAGTTTCATGCCAGAACTCTGTATTTATTTGTTGTATTTTTTATATATATATTTGTTGATTGTCACCATTCTAGAGGCTTGTTTATGAAGTGTTGAGGTCTATGTACAACCTTCAAAAACTATATCCCAGATATCTTAGCTTTGCAAGGTGAATGTGCCTTCAGAAATAAAGGTAGCATAGTTCATTTGACAGATTAAGCGACCTATACAATTATAGGTATATGGCTATCTATATATCAATTTAATATTACTAACTGAACATTTGCTGACCAAGAAATCTGTAGATGCCTTAATTTATTGGCTGCATGAAGCATTTTGTGTTTTGTGAACAAACAAACTAAAAATGGCAAAACAAATGACTGTTGTTTAGGACAATTTGTAAGACAATAGTCGAGAGAACCTAAAAATCTGACTGCATCATGTTACATTGATTTTTCAATTCCTTTTTTACAGTGCACAAATAAAACAAAAAACTGCATGCCCTACCTGCGCTCCCCCTTATACCACTGAAAATCCGCCAGAGGAACTGCAGACACCTCGCACCACAAAACTCCTTTCTGGCCGACAGCCGTTCCTGTGCTCCGAGCTCGCGAAATGACAGGTGGATCTGTGAAATGAATCACAGGTAATTGAGAAATTCAAAAAAGCATGTGAGAAATGTATGGTCTTAAAAGGAATTAGTTTTAAATGAATGAGGTACTCACAGTTTACAGTAACCTGAACAGTCCTCACGTCTGGAGGCGAGATGTCGTTTGATGTGATGCAGTCGTACGAGCCGGACATGTCTTTGGTGATTCCAGTCATTTCCACATATTCACCCTCAGTAATGATTCTAATACCTGTGTTAACACACATAAGGTTAAAGTAATTATTAACATACGTAAAGTCATATTATAAAACCAACCCATTATACCATTACTCTGGGTAAAATGCCTGAGGGGCTACAGTGATATGGTGGAGATATAAGGATGCATTTCCTAGTATAATATTATGTTTACTAATATGTATAATATTGCATATTGTTTACTTATATCTTTAGTTAAAAAAAACAATGTTTATAAAAACATTAATACGTATAAACATTAATAAAAAATATATACATTTTTTATTGATATTTTATACAATATATAATATTTTTATGGTTTCCTTTTTGTCTTTTTCTGAGCATCCAGGAGGTTTTTAACCCAAATACTATAGCTTTCACTTGAGTTAAAATTACTGCTTTAAACACAAAATTAAAAATCATAAATTCTCTCGTATAGTCTCAAAAAATATTCTATATTTTCAGTGACTCTCATTGGCAATATAAATGCGCAACATCATTTCAATTATATAAACCCAACACAACCCTCTCTCATGACATGCCGTCAAGAAAGGCTTTGCAGTGCATTGCATCAAACAGGTGTTAATGAAAGTGTTGTGGTGCTGTTTGCTGCTGTTTAGTGTTTTTGAGAAAGTACTTCTAATTAGCTCAGTTCTACCCTATTAAAGTGCCACAACCATTCCATGTCACTTTCATTTAACCGTAACAGACTCAGAATCAAACCTATGCCAGCTTTTTTGCTGAAGTATCATAGCAGTGTCATAATGCCACAAGCATTCTTGCTTAATTTAATCCACACTGGCACCAACTAGAGACAAGCAGTCTGAGAACATACAGAGAGTTTCAGCCACTGTTCTGGAATCCTGAAGCTTAAGCACTTATTTTGCTGTGATCGCTCTAAAATGAACAGAATTTTTTCACCATTATCTCAATCTGAAGGCAGAACAAGGTTGGTGAATGTCAGTAAGACAAATATGTTACACTCGGCTGACCTGGACTGACCCTCCATTGTTGTTCTCTGCTTAAGTCCGTCATTTCACAAAACCCACCTGTATCTCCAATTCTATTATCATGCAAAGAAATTGTTTCAGTTATTCCTCTGAGAGAGTGAAATAACATTTCACCCTCAGGATCAGACAGCCAGTTAGTGCAAATGCCACTCACAGCACAAACTCCACATTATGCCATCTCATTAATACAGCCTCAGTACTTTATTTCAGTGAAAAGGTTGAGGAGTGGACTTAGGTTGTTATTTTGTTTCTAATAGCAAGGCCTTGGGGATTGTGAGAGAGGTTGGTAATTATGCATATCTCCTTATATGACTCAGCCCTGTAATGCTTACAAAGTTTGAGCAATCATTGAGAGGATGGTTCACCCCAGATTACGCTCAACATGTGACTGAAAATTACATCCCCAAATCTGGAATAAAACTGTTTTGTTTGACTCTGTCCATGTGACAAGAGACACAAAATATTATGAACTGGCCTTTAAATGTGAACCATAATGATGCAGCTGTTTTTTGCTCAGTGTAGTCAAGTTTTAAGGGATAGTACTTAAAAATTAAACTTCTGCTATCATTTACTTACCCTCATGTTGTTCTAAACCTTCAATGAAGATATTTTGAAGAATGGTTGACTATACATAATTGGGTGAACTAGTTCTTTAAAAATAAAATTAATGATGAATTTGTATATTAAAAACACACAGCTTTTTACTTCACAAGACAATAATTGATGGACTGGAGTTGTGTGGATTACTTGTGAATTCTTGTGATTACTTGTGACGGCACCCATTCACTGCATTGGTGAGCAAGTGATGTTGAGAGAGGTTGGTAATTATGCATATCTCCTTATATGACTCAGCCCTGTAATGCTTACAAAGTTTGAGCAATCATTGAGAGGATGGTTCACCCCAGATTACGCTCAACATGTGACTGAAAATTACATCCCCAAATCTGGAATAAAACTGTTTTGTTTGACTCTGTCCATGTGACAAGAGACACAAAATATTATGAACTGGCCTTTAAATGTGAACCATAATGATGCAGCTGTTTTTTGCTCAGTGTAGTCAAGTTTTAAGGGATAGTACTTAAAAATTAAACTTCTGCTATCATTTACTTACCCTCATGTTGTTCTAAACCTTCAATGAAGATATTTTGAAGAATGGTTGACTATACATAATTGGGTGAACTAGTTCTTTAAAAATAAAATTAATGATGAATTTGTATATTAAAAACACACAGCTTTTTACTTCACAAGACAATAATTGATGGACTGGAGTTGTGTGGATTACTTGTGAATTCTTGTGATTACTTGTGACGGCACCCATTCACTGCATTGGTGAGCAAGTGATGTAATGCTAAATTTCTCCAAATCTGTTCCAATGAAGAAACAAACTTGCCTACATCTTGGATGGCTTGAGGGTGAGTAAATTTTCAGCAAATTTTCATTTTGGGGGGTTATCTAATCCTATAAGGGATCCAAAATTGTTTTGGACCCCATTGACTTTCACTGTATAGAAAACACACACACAAAAAAAGCTGAAACATTCTACAAAATATCTTCTATGTTCTACAGAAGAAGAAAAAATATTTTTCCTATATTATTTTGAGTATGATCAACAGGCCCAGGTGTTCAAACATCTAAACTTGACAATGACTGCCAAGTGATATACACTGTCAAAATATATTTAAATACAAATAATAAAGCATAAAAGTAAAGTTTTATTTCTTACTTGACAAAAGCCTTGGAAAGAGAAAAGTTCAGCCAGAACTAATCAGAGCAGTTTAGATGTTTGATATGTTTGATATATTTTTTGATCATCTCACTCCCAGCAAGTTTTTTTTTTTTGTATTATAGGTTAGTTTTATATAGGATGTGAAAGCAACACTAAAATACTGAAAATTACAAGTGAAGGTCATAGTGTTTGGCCCTTTCTCACTTCATAAACTGTTATCAATGGTAAAGTGCAACCAAAAGGATTTTCCTCCAATTTTTCAGACAGCACTTTTACTGAATCAGCTGAGGTTATGCATTTGACCCTGCTGTACCGTTTACGTTCACCATGAAGAAGAGTGTTTCTAAGCTGTACAGAATAAGTTTTTATTCATAAAAAGGGAATTCTTTTATCCTACAACAAAGCTGCAGTTGCTTTGCTTTCTGTAGCTATGAACTGGAAAAAACATAAGAACATAAAGAGCAGCTCTAATAGTGACACTTCCAGCGATGCAACGCTTTATTTATTCTCATGTAGTTTTCATTTATATTTAGCTATTAGAGCGGTCAGTTTGATTTTCGAACAGCGATGGGGTTAGTGTAGATAGCCACGGTGAACAGCAATGATTTATAATGTTTACTTTAGAGACAGAAAGCAAGCACCGGGCCCATAGCAATTACATCCAGCACTGAGTAATAATCCTGCTGCTGTCATGAGACTGTCTTCCTGAACAGAGCAGAAGATTATTAGAATGTAAAGGAGAACAACAGTGTAAACAGGAAAGAATAAATAAACTGGTCTGTGCTGTCGGTTTACAGTCAGCCAGAGGAAAAAGAAATGAGTGAGAAATGCTCCAATAACTAAATTTAGGAGATTAGGATCAAGGGAAAGACTCAGTCTCATGTTACAGTTGGAAAGTAAAGTAGTTTATACAGATCAGGCCACTGAAGCAGACAGGACAACATTAAGATAAGGCTTTATTTAGGAAATATTTGACTTTATTAAGCTCTTATTATTAAATATCCGCACATAAGTGAATTTAGCTGACTCATCTTTTTAACATTACCTTTTCCACCCCACTTTTCCTATTCTTCTTGTTCTCATGTTCTTTCAGAGAATGGATAAAGAAAAATAGATTTTATTTCCTAGGCACAATGATTTTTCAGTCTTGGTTTTCATAAATATTTTATCATTGAAAAAGGTGTTTTAGCACTTGACTAATCTGTATACATTAAACATTTTGGAATTACAATGTACAAATCTATTTTACAAATCTACAAACGATGATAATAATAATAGTAATAATAATAATAATAATAATAATAATAATAAATGTTTCTTGAGCAGAAAATATTCATATTAGAATGATTTCTGAAGGATCATGTGACACTGAAGACTGGAGTAATGATGCTAAAAATTCAGCTTTGCCTTCACTAAATAAATTACATTTTAAAATATATTAAAATAGAAAACAACTGTTTTAAATTGTATTTTTGGTAACACTTTCTATGAAGCCCATGTTTATAACACATTATAAGAGTATTCTTAAGGCATTATAATGAATGCATAATGCATTATTTAAAAAAAAACGTATAATATGTTGTATCATCTCATAAATAATCATAACAACAATTATAATACATTATAAAACATACTTATTTGTGGTTAATACTTTTATGAGTATGATTATTTATAACATGCAATAAACACCATGTTAAATCCACTTAATTTATAATGGATTATAAGTCTCATATCTTGACATTATTTAAGATGTGTACAATATCTTACTATCTTACTGATATTACAATAAATATAGTTAAAAGCAAATGTGCCATATTACACATTCATCTGATCAGATATCTGATCTTATGGCTGTTTAAGAAAAAAATATTATTTTTATTGTTATTATTATTGTTGTTATTATTTATAAGTGGTCTTTGTCTGAATTATGTACAGTAACAAGTTAACAATGGCATGATATGAGACTTATAATACATTATAACTATGGGAAATATAATCCATTGTAAGTTAAGTGGATGCATTGTGTTCATTGTGTATTATAAATCATCATACAATCATCATACTCTTAAAAGCTATAACCACAAATAAGTAAATGTTATAATGCATTAAAACTGTTGTTATGATTACTCATGAGATGATACAACATATTATAAGGTTTTTTGTAATACATTATGCATTCATTATAATGCCTTAAGATTACTCTTATTATGTATTATAAATACGGGCTTCACAGAAAGTGTTACCGTATTTTTTTTTTTTTTGTTCAAGCAAAAGCAGCTTTTGTGAGCATAAGAGACGTCTTTCAAATAAATAAAAATAAAATAAAACATTTAATTATATACACAAACACTACTGTATATATATATAGAGATGATATATTTTTATATAATATTTGCATATTCCTAATTCCTGTAGGGTCTATGTGCAGAAAAAGCTTTCTTCTATATAACATATAGATTATATAATATATAGTGTGTGTGTGTGTGTGTGTGTGTGTTAGAACTTTAGATTATATACAAAATATTGTCAAATATAACATAAAAACAAAAAACAAAACAAGATCAAAATTATTCCTTTTTTTATTCAGTCTGTTGACTTTTCACTGGTCCTCCTGATGAGTTTTTTCATATGATTTCTTATTTTTTCACAAGGTCCTCCTCCCAGACGCCCCTGGAAACTCCTTCGTTGAGCACCGTCGCCGCGTTCATCTCCAGGTTTCTCCGATCTGACAGAAATATCAGGAGGTTGTTTTTAGTTCTCACGTCACTTGACTTCTATTGAGAGAACCTGTCAAACAGTTAAGAGGCTTAAAGCGCTCTCACCTTTGATTTTCAGCTGGTCCGTCATGTAGCTGAAGGAGGCCTGCTGCCTTTTTTTTTTGTATAAAAAAAATAATAATAATAAAAAAATAAAGTATACATGTAATGGTGGGGTTTGGCCATTCTTTGACTTTTTTTGGTATTTAAAATATTGATGATGCAGGTGAACTGAATAAGGCTAATGAAGGAAGATAAACTAAATCTAAAGACAAGACGGAGACAAAACAAAGCATACACATTACACAATGTTTGAAATATGGCTGTCAATAAAGCCTTGAAAATGTTTTTGAAAACTCTCAGTTGCGACAAGGAAAAGGTGCTCAGTTAAAGTTGTTGCCTTATCTTGCATTTAAAGGCATTCAGGGAACGGCATGGTATGTCAGCTTGAAAACACAGGTCAACATAAACTCTGTATGCTGAATTGACAGAGCTGCCGCCTTTCCGCCTTGCTAGATAAGCAAGGTCCAGTTCCCTTGATGTCCATCGTCTTGTCATTCCAGCAGGTAAAACCATTGAAGGAGTATGTGAAATGACTTCCTGTTCATGCTCTTCCTCCATCTCTTCTTCTGGCTGAAGTTCTTCTCCACCAGCATCATGCCAGTGTACTTTTTGGGGAACTTTTGGCTTCTGTGTAATGATTGGAGCAATTTTGAAGGGTATGGAATGGTGCAATCTCCATATTTTGGGATTTACGAATCCTTCAAACAATATAGGACTCTGTATTTGCAGCATTTTAAGTTTATGCTGGGAAACTGGAAGTAAAGATGCCAACACTGCCAACTTGCCGTAGTCAGTGTAAGATTTATGAGGACATTTTGAGTGTCCCCATATTTCAAAAGGCTTATAAATCATTCAGAATGAGTTTTTTTGAAAATCTAAATATGCAGAAAGTTTCCTGTAAGGGGTAGGTTTAGGTGGAGAGCAATAGAAAATACGGTTTGTACAGTATAAAAACCATTACGCCTATGGAATGTCCCCACAAAAACAAACCTGTGTGTGTGTGTGTGTGTGTGTGTGTGTGTTTTGATGGCTTTAGTGGGAAATGGAAGGGGTGAATTGAGAGTAATAACATTTCTGAGAGAGTTATACTGAGTTGATAGTTTCAGCACAGTAAAGCACACCATGTATGCAATTCACTCATCACTAATTCATACTCTCTAAAACATTCAACCTTCAACAGTCAACCTTAATAATCTGAAAGACTAGTCAACAATCCCTTATTGGTATAATGTAGCATGCTTTTAAAGTGTGTTGACTCAAACTAGGGGATCCATGCATAGAAGTGAAATGGAATGAGAACATTTCCAGACTCTGAGGCACCAACAAAATACACTGAAGTGGGTCAGTGGCTTTGTGCATTAAAACGGGTCATTCAATCTTTCCGGTAATGCGACGTGAAGCTAGCTAGGCCAATGACCAAGCTACAAATGCTGTCCTACAGCTGCATTGTATCATCATGTGAGCATGTGCTTTAACACTCCCCTGCAGGCATTCTTGGCTTCTTCATCAACTAATAAACACATTATGGAATGATATTACACATATAATGAGATTTCAGTGTGCTAATGATTTCGTAATAAGCCGCTGACCATCATTACTGTTTGTCAACATACCTAATTGCATTTTGCAATCGTCCCTAAATGGACTACCTCCTTAATAGAAATTCAAATGATAATTACTTCAGATTGTAAAGCAATGACTAAGCTAATTACCGGAAGTCGTAATGTTTATAACAGGGAAAATGAGGATGTCACAAGGACTTTTCATAACATGCTGCGAGCAGCAAGATATAAAAGCCGTTTCCGACAAACAGGTTTCAAAGAACTGCAAATGAGGCTGGGAGCAAGAGATGAAATCCATCCTCGAAAACGGTCCAAAGACATGCGGTAGCTTCAAGGAAATTATATTTTTCCTCTTCTGTTGTCACTTTGTTGGAGACTATTGTTAAAAACACTAGCAGTGCTTTATCTGGCCTGACCCCACCCATTCAATCTGACCTGGGCTCTAGGAAAGCTAGAAGGTGGAGAGGTCTTGAATGAAAGAGCAAGAAAGAAAGAAAAGAAATAAATCTACAAGGGAGGTACAAATTTAAAGAGACTTGAAAAACTAGAAAAATGAAAATTTTGTAATTATTTACTGCATCATCATCATCAGCAGCAACATTTTGTATTTTTTTTGGCAAACACGCACCGTTTCAAAGTTTGGGTCGGTAAGAGTCTTAACGTTTTTCTATTTATTTAGAAGTATCTTATGCTCATCATGGCTCTTTATTTGATCAAAAATACAGTAAAATCAGTAAAATTGTGAATTTCCATCAGCCATTACTACAGTCTTCAGTGCCACATGATCCTTCAAAAATCATTCTTCATCATCATCAGCAGCAACATTTTGTATTTTTTTTGGCAAACACGCCAAAATAGAATAGGGATAGAAATTAATACTTTTATTTAGCAAGGATATGTTAAATTGAAGGGAAAAAAAGTGATAGCAAAGACTTGCATTGTTACAAAAGATTTCTGACAGCTTTGCATGAAAACCACATCCAAAGTATTACCATTATTCTTTGTAAATCTTAGTTCCGCTGGAATAAAACCTTACATAAAGACATATTTGAGTGACATTAAACTGAGCAGATGATGACCACATTTTTTATTATTGAACAAAGGTTGTTTTCTAAGAAAGGAAAAATAGGACTGAATGCACAAACATCCATGCAGGTTTAAATGTTTGAGTACAGTACATTAAGTACTCTTTGAATGAATACTTGCATTGCCTGCAGACTGAAAGAAAAACAGCACTTGAACCCCGGCTGTTGAATGAACGTCATCTGTATTTTGCTGTCATCTCTCAAGCAGAGTGTCTAAATCCTCCAATCATGCCCTGGTAAGCAGCAGGTCACCATGGTTACACAGTTCAGTGAAACCGATCATCGCTGGCCTTCCACTCCAGCATGACCTTTCTCTCTTTTTACCCTCTTTCTGCTTCTTTTGCTCTTGCACACTTGTGCCGCCAAACAAATAACTCACTATGCATGATTTATGTACGAACGCATCTTCATTAAGCCAGTCAAAGTCAAGCCACACTAATTAAAACAGAGATTTCGTTTCTAACTGCCAATCAATTACTGCCTAGTTATGTTGCCTCTTGAGAGTGAAGAGGCCATAATGGCTCGGTGGGATGTCGTTTTTACAATGGATGGATCGGTTCTCTTGGGTCGTTCTGCATTGAACGTTTGGCTCTTAGTGGAGTAATGGTGAAGTTAAGATGGGAGTGAAGCTCCTATGACCATATCTATTGGTTGGCACATGCATGTATTTAATACTATTATATTCACGAGTTTGCACTTATATATATTGGATTGAGCAAATAGTAAGCATATTTGGCGTGCTGTCCTGAGGGAGGGCTCCGAGCTCGGAATATAGCACGAACCCAGAGAACTCCCCCCAATCCCTAGTATGGAATGAGAATAGTTTAAAGTGAGGAGCTTGGGTGGAGGAGGGATGCCGGAAAACTGTCGTGGGACAGAGGTAAGTTGGCTGTATATATATATATATATATGTATTGTGCTAGTTAAGCTGATTAACTGAACGAGTTCCACCTGTGCCGAATTGGTTGATTATCTGATCGTGCTCCTTCCGAACCTTGTTAATAAAACATAATTTCTATTTTCTGTTGATCTTGTTCAACCCTCAGAGACCCAAGTAGTGATACTTATTATGCATTTTCTTTTATTCTCCTTGTAAGTGTTTTTAGGAAGCCAGTGATTATGAAAATCGTGACTTTTTATGCATAAACATAAAAAGAAATAAGATCTGTGGCCCAGTCACTTTTAGTTTCCAGAGCCCGAGGCTGCCACAGGGACCACCCAGTCCTCTTCTTCATGTAAGAACACTGAGAACTGTTAGGTAATATGGAAATTTTATTTTCCATTGCAAAAAAAAAAAAAAAAAATGATTTGCTTATTAAAAGCATGCAGACACACATGCTTTGACTTTGAAGCCTTTACAGTCAGATAGAAGACCAAAACTTCAATATGTTTATTATACAAGCCCACTTAAGCTCTGTAAAGTTTCCTGTAATATTTTACATCTCACTGACTCCCAGTAACCTAAAAATGCATTTTAATAATCCAGTAAAGAAACTTCGGTAACACTTTAGAATAGGGAACACTTATTCACTATTAACTACGACTTTTCCCTCAATAAATTCCTAATTTGCTGCTTATTAATAGTTAGTAATGTAGTTGTTAAGTTTAGGTATTGGGTAGGATTAGGGATGTAGAATAAGGTCATGTAGAATAAGGCATTAATATGTGCTTAATTAGTACTAATAAATAAATAATTTGTTTGTTTGTTTTTTCCTGATGTTGACACTTTTCTATGACTGCACATGTTGGAAGCTAAAAAAAAAACAGTTTGCAATGTCAAACAGTTAGCAATGGTGTCAGCAGGATCATCTTGTTGATCAGTTTATTTTGCAATAATGGCATAGCTACATACCAAATAACTTAATAAATAAATAGAAATAAAAGATGGATCCTAGATGCAATTATTCATTTTTTTGAGAAGAAAGACATCCTGAAATGCTATGAGAGGCATGAAACCAGCACAATGTAGGTGACAGTCAATTATACAGTTTAGTGGACATTATTTAAAAATATGTCTGCAAATTTCTGCAGTTCTGTAATAAGTAGTTTTAGTAAGTAAATAAATAAATAAATAAATAATAAATGTTAGCTTTAGTCAAGTCAAGTCAAGTCTGCTTTATTGTCAATTCTTCCACATGTACAGCACATACACACAGAGAATTGAAATTGCGTTACTCTCAGACCCTTGGTGCATACAGATAACACTAACAGTAGAACATAAATACAGACAGATACAGATTAAATATAAAATACAACTATACAAATATACAAATAAGGTAAAATGTAAAAAAAAAATATATAAAAAAATATATAAAGCAGCACAAGGCACAAGGCACATGGCAGATAGAGTGCAAACCAGTGAAGTAAACAAACAGTGCAGATATAATGATTGTAGTGCAAAGAGCTTATTCAGACTGATTAAAGTGACAGTGTGTGTGTGTATTTGGGAGGGGGGAGTGGGAGAGTCCGTCACTTGGTGATGTAGGCAGTGACAGTCTCTGAGTACTCCTGGAGGTCTGTGGTGTCATTGTATGTTGCAGCCTGTTTAAACATATTCCAGTCAGTGGTGTTAAAACAGTCTTGAAGAGCCTCTGACGACCCTTCCGGCCACACTTGTATCTGTTTGTGAACTGGTTTGGTGACTTTAACGAGTGGTCTGTATGCAAGCATTAGCATGACAGTGATGTGGTCTGAGGCACCGAGGTGGGGGAGGGGGAGGGCCTTGTAAGCTCCTCTCTCTGTGGTGTAAACAAAGTCTAGAATGTTGCTTCCCCGTGTTGGAAAGTCTATGTGTTGGTCTTTACTACAGTGGGTTAGTTTTACTATGCGATCTAATGCTATGAGAGCAAACCCTTCATTTGACAAAAAATATTCTCTGCTTAGAAACGAAAGTCACCATGTTCCCACTGATGTGCCCGTAAAATAATAGTTTCACCTGCGTGTATAGTGTATTGTAATGAATCGCGCTTGTCAACAGATTTCGCCAGAAAGAAATCATCCGGTCGCCCCCAAAAAACATTGGCAAATTTGGGCCATAAATCAGTGCAGCCAAAAACAAGTCAAGCTCTGTGCGTTCATCAAAGTGTTAATTCTGTCAGATACAAATAAATAATGATTTATCACCAAGGCCTCCCAGCTTCTGCTGCCCCCTCCTTCGTTCTCTCTCTCCTCGCTGACGCGACGGGGATGCATGACGCCATCCCCTCGGCCCCATAAGTCACATGTGTGAGTTTGTAATGGAAAGATAAGAGGGCAGCGATGCATCCAGGGAATACATGTTCTTTTCAGGCTTCACTGACTATGTGACTGGTTTAATAAGATGGAGAAGAGGTTGATTGTGCTTGAAACACATGAGCATGGCTTGATAACACTGGTTTGGGACAGGGAATATGAACTAGTTAGTATGTGACTCGAGAGAGGGATGCCACAGTCACTGATGTAACGCTAGAGCACATTAGCAAATGTCTAATTTCATGGAAAGAAAATCTGAATTCTGTTTATTCTACGTTTACATGCTGTATAATCATTAAACATTTATTTACAGTACGTAACCTTTTGCACATCAGTGCACAAACATATTACACAAATTATGATTTATTATATAGATTAGTAATTATGTGTTTGTTTTACCATGAGTGACAAGTCAATATATTTCTGATACACTTTTTTCAGTGGAACACACGCACAAACACACACACACACACACACACACACAAAGATGTTCTGAAAAAAGGTCTCTTTGGACCCCACTGACTTTCACTGACTTTTCACTGACTTTTTTATTTTTTTGAGTGAACTGTCCTTTTAAGCTTTTACTTGTGTTCTTTTGTCTTTAACTGACCATACGTAGCTCTGTCAAGTGTAACCGGAGTGAAAAGAGAAGGTGAGGGAGGAATGATAGTGGCAGTGAGACGGAAAGAGAGGAGCATGACAAGAGAAGCGCTTAAGAGAGAAAGTGATGTGAAAACTGTCATGGTTCCAAGGCTAAACAAAGC
The DNA here is from genome assembly GCF_001515625.1 of Sinocyclocheilus rhinocerous. Lineage (NCBI taxonomy): Eukaryota > Metazoa > Chordata > Actinopteri > Cypriniformes > Cyprinidae > Sinocyclocheilus > Sinocyclocheilus rhinocerous. The sequence continues at coordinate 905,602 of NW_015639527.1, read as the reverse complement.
CCTCTCACAGCTGAGAGAGTACAAAATGGAGATGCCCACATCAGTCTGATTCCTCTTAACGTTTCACAATCCCAGTTTCATCACATCACACGAGAAGAGCTGCAGTTCAAATGAAAGACATCTGAACTGGCAGGAAAAATGCAGAAATAATAACCTCAAGGTCGGCTATCAGGCTGCAAGTGTTCAGTCACTTACTCATCATTTAAACCAATTATACTATACTACAGTACAGTTATACTTAAACTAGTTATACTATACAAAAAAAAAAAAAGATAAGTGTTGCAGGCTTCAAAAGTGAAGGCTTTTGGTCACTTGTCAACTGGTCATGCGAGACCATCTCAAACCAGCTGATTAAAGCATTTATTTTTATTCTGTAGGGTAGTTACACTACAAACTACTAACAAAAAAAGCTACTTTAAATATACATATAAAATAACCAAATCTATTATATAAATACCATATAAATATTAGAATATTCTTTAACATAGAATATTTTATAATTAATTTTTTTCTGAAAAATAAAAATAAAAAAATAAAATAACTGTTTAATATTTTTAGGCAAACTGTGGTATTTTTTTCCCAGGATTTGATTAACACATTTTATTTCAAATAATTTTGTAAAATCTTATGTCTTTGCTGTCACTTTTGATCAATTTAATGTGTCCTTGCTGAACTCATTAAAACAGAATTGACCCCAAAAAAATTCTGACTGATTTTAACAGCATATATAACTGGAATGAAAAGAGAGTTATTTTGAACTTTCTGTCACACTACTGAAAAATTTAGTTAAGTTAGTAGTGTTGCTACTTCGTTATTCCACAATGCTGTAGTTTGGGTTGTGAATTTTTTCTCACTCGGTGGGAAGAGAGAAGGCCCTGTGTGAAAGCATTAGTCTAAATGTTCATTGTTAGCAAATAATGAAACACTCAGATAACGCCATCTCCATGAGAAGTTTCATATAAAACCCCAACACACACAGGGAGGGTTGCTCATTGCAGAAATGAATAATGTAACAAATAATGTACACTGCAATTGTACTTGCAATGTCATTTTGCATTTGAAACAATATCCAGGCAATGTGCTGTAAATTATGCCTGTGCTGAAGGAAGACGCTGCTGTGGCAATGTGCACTTACTGACAAAATGATTCTTAACACAATAGTAGTGATAAAATATCTACAGTAAAGGCTTTAAAAGAGTCTCACAGAGACCACACTCGTTCCCGTCCCATCTGAGTTAAACTACAGTGGATTAGTCAGGCTTGTCCTGGCAGCTCTTCATTGATCCCACTGTTAATCTGACAGATAGCTGATAACCGGGCCTGCCCTGCTATAGGGGTCACATCTCCACATATATAGAGGCAGCATAACTTCTCACAAGACTAACTACATGAATATATGTGTGTGTAGGTTATATAATATGTAGATAAAACTAGGCCTGCAATTCTGCCATAGCAGATTTCTGCAGAATCCGAACTCCCATCATTCACAGTATTCGTCCCCTTGCCTGATTGTTTATACGTTTTTCCTCATTATAATTGCATTTTGAATAAATGTTGTTTATAAAACTAGATTTGCATCCCCTGAAGAAAATACCCATGCTTGCAAGGCAGCAAAAGAACAGTGCTTAAATTGTGGGTTAAATGATAGTATGGAAAGTTAGAAATCCAAATTAAAATAGATAGATAGATAGATAGATAGATAGACAGACAGAAGTATGCAAATAAAAGACCATATGCAATATGCAAATACAATGATGATGTCATGTGTATCAGTCTATATTACGGCAGACTGGGGATAGCTGACATACTTTTAGGTTTATTTTTGAAACTCAATTTCTATAGACATATACCCTTGGCTACTGAAAAGCTTTTGAACATTTCCAAGAAAAAAGGTACAGTTCAATTAACAATAGCCCCCAGAATAGTGAGCTATGTTTGGCATAAATTTTTATTTCACCCAAAAACAAATATATTAAGCAAACGCTTTTCACCTGTTTCAAGATCGCTCACTGTTTACACTCCGATTGATGCATGTGAGTAAACAGACAGTTCAAATCTAGTCGCTGCATTTGGGGTAAAAACAACAAATTTGTCACTGTGCATCTGTGAAAGCGAAAACGGTAATGCAAGATTTGCTACTGCGTTTGGATACAATTTATGCATCCACATATGGAAAACGCAATTGAAAATACAATTTTCAATTTCTTTTGAGAAAAAAAAATATATATACAGTATATATATATATATATATATATATAAATATCAGAGGTGTAAAGATTACCTAAAAACCATACTTGAGTAAAGCTAGGTCCATGCAAAATGTAATGTGTAACTGCAACACTCATTTGAAATGTAGTGGAGTAAAGAGTACAGATACTCATTCAAAAATGTAGTGAAGTAAAGAGTAAAAGTTGCTAATATCTTTGATACTCAGTACAACTACAAAGTACCCGAAAAGATACTCAAGTACAGTAACTAATTACATTTACTCTGATACTTTACACCTCTGATAAATATATATATACAGTGCTTAAAGATCACCGCCACCCAATGTAAGGTTTTTGCCACAGATGCCCTAAACTAACAGTATTGGTGATTACCAAAATCATTTTTATGTTTCTGTAATGGTTAATCCACCAGTATGTGTAAACTCTTTAGTCACAGTGTTTTAATGCTAAAATGTAATTATTGTTATCCATGAATTTTCAAATTTACTGTTTTACAAGAAAGGCAGAAAAAACAGTAAAGCACTTCATTATTATTTTTTTTTTTCAAATTCAGATGCCCAACAATTATTAACAACAGAGACTGTAGAAAAATACATAAAAACAATGGCATCAGGAATTACAGGCTGTTATCAAGGCCAAAGGAGGCCATACAAAATATTAAGTTTTTTGGTTATTATGTGTGAATAAAGACTATTTGGTTGTTTCAGTTTGTTATTTGCCTAATGAATGACTATTTTTTTTAAACAAGTTTTTGACAGATTCTTAACATATTTGTGTTTTCTCTTTATTATGACAGGTGGTCTAATAAATATGTTAAGCACATACAGTGTTTAACAAATTTATTAAACTATATTTATTGACTGTAATTGGGCATATGAATAAAAAAATAAATAAAGTGCTTTACTATTTTTTATGTATTTCTTATAAAACAGTAAATTAAAAAAATCATGGATAACAACAATAATTATATTTTAGCATTACAAAAACGACTGTGACTAAAGAGCTTACACATACTGGTGGATTAACCACTACAGAAACATAAAAAAATGATTTTGGTAATCACCAATACTGTTAAGTTTAGGGCAGCTGGGGCACAAACCTTATTCAAAATATGATTTCACCTAGCCTGACATTAATGAGAAAAGAAGAAGAAGAAAAACACCTTTTCTACCTTATATTGCCGCCTCTTGTCTGAATGTATGCCAGTGTTTTTTTTATTCAGTCCACTTGTTTACCCAAGAGCTGAAGCAAAACCGATGATATTGCAATTGTATTTTGGAGGATGAAATTCACAAAATGTTCCTAGTTTGAAACTAAGATACAAAACCACTTGTGTAACTGGACTTGTGATTCAAAACTATATAGTTCCTGAGATTAGGGAGACAGTGATCAGGGTTGAAGATGTTTATTGTACTCTTTGCTAACATTTAAATATGTAATTTGTTTATATATCTCTCTTAGTTACCCATTGATCAGTGAAACTTATATTCTGTTTATTTAAAACTTAAAAACCTGTCTATTTTGTGTATTTCCAGTGTTGATCCTCTCAGTGTTGTGGTGTGTAAAATGAGGCCGCATTATGCTAATCTCTTTGGAAAAATACAAAAGCCTGTAAGAACACAGCGACAATTATGGAGATATAAAAGTAATCCAAATGATTTCTCTTTAAACCAATTTGCTGCAGCGGCCATACCTGGTAGGCAGAAACGTGCCGTTAAAGCGCTTAAATGAAATCTCATTGAATTCAGAGTTGTAGCTGCAAAGGGAGCATTTACTTAATTAGCCTGTAAGAGAATAACGCTTGTGGATGTAAGCGTGTGTTTGAGAGCTAGACTAAACCAGGAGAGATAATGCGATAAATAAACAATATGACAATGATGAAAACACAACACTTGAGATTAGAGCTCTACCTCTGCCTGGCCCACATATAACCCACTCACATACGAAGAGAGCAAATGCATACATGAACATGCACACTACCACCCACCTACACATAAACACGCACACAGACAAGCAGAGAAAGTAAACAAGCCTCTTCTGCTCCTTCTAGTACCTCTACTTTAAAGAGTACAGCTGCTTGGTTTCATACTCGCTTTTGACCCACATCCGGTTTCAAAGTGGGAAAAAAAAAAGGCATGAAAACATTTTCCGAGCCAGGAAACTACTTCCACTCTCCTGGCTGGGCTTTCTAGACACAGACAGAATGGGGACAGTTTAATTTGATGTATGGTGATACAATCACACCTTCTCAGCAGAGCAGAAAGAAAGGTTATGAGGAAAAATGATAACGCTTTATTTTACAATGCCCTAATTACCACAAAATAACTACACAATTATCCTGGGGCCACTCACCGGAGGTCACTCAGCGCCTGGAGCCTGGTGCAAAAAGAAACGTCTCGGTTACTTGTGTAACCCTCGTTCCCTGAAGGAGGGAACGGAGACGTTACGTCAGTCGTGACTGACGAATTGGGATCTCCAATGCCCAAGAAGATGCCACTCCTCTCGTAGAGTGAGCTCTCACTCCGAGGGGGCAAGGTAACCGTTGGGCCTGGTAAGCTAAGACTATAGCCTCCACTAACCAGTGGGCAAGCCTTTGTTTGGAGACAGCCTCTGCTGTCCTCCGAAGCGGACAAAGAGCTGGTCTGAGGTCCTGAAGCTCTGCGTACGGTCCACGTAAACGCGCAGAGCGCAAACGGGACAGAGCAGAGCGACGGCATTAGTCTGCCTCCTCCCGGGGCAGCGCTTGCAAGTTCACCACCTGATCCCTAAAAGGCGTGGTGGGAACTTTGGGCACATATCCAGGTCGGGGTCTCAGGACAACGTGAGAGTTACCCGTTCCGAATTCCAGGCACGAATCGTCGACCGAAAATGCCTGCAGGTCCCCTACCCTCTTGACCGAGGCCAATGCGGTGAGGAGCACTGTCTTCAACGACAGAAACTTAAGCTCTACCGACTGCAGAGGCTCGAAGGGCTCCTCCTTCAAGGCCGTCAGGACCGAGGGGAGATCCCAAGAGGGTAGGCATGGCAAGGGGGATACCCCCCCGTTTAATGAGGAGGGATCTAGACCGCAACGTCGCGATGGTCATGTTCCCGCACTGAGAACATGACTCATCCATGAGCGCTGCTTCAGCGTGCTGTAAGCCCAGGCACGAGATGCAGCGATCATGACCATCAGATGCAGCCAGGAAGCGACCACATCCAGAAATGCACGAGCGGGAAGCCATCTTTAAAAAGACGCCCGTCGCTCGTGGAGCTCTTTTAGAATTTGCTCTTTTAGAAAGGAAAAACACTCTTTCAGAGAGAGTGCTGAAGCGCCCAGGGGAGGTCGCGGCGAGACCGCAGAATCGAAGCTGCAGCTCGCCGAGGTTTCAGCAGCCTGGATGGCAACCCCCGCTGATACGCCGTAACACCAACGCCAGCTGTTTCTCTCTGCAAACACTCGCGGAGATTCGTCTTGTAGAAGGCTCGGCTCCGAAGCGAAAAGCTGATGTGCGTTTGCACGCGCTCTCCTTTTATACCCGCGCTGCGGGGCAGGGTGCGCGTGGCGAAACACGCACGCCAACTGTCATTGGCTTGTTTAGTTTACACTCGAAGGTGATTGGGCTCTCGGGCGAGATCCCAATTCGTCAGTCACGACTGACGTAACGTAGAACGTGACTGACTGAAAGGGAACTACAATAATTACAATGCAAACCTGAGAAAACACCTTCACCTCCGTCTGATAGTTACCAAATTCTCTTGAAGCAAAGCTTTTCTTCTGCTTAACTGGTATGGTGTTGCATTTGCACATTTCACAAATGCCTAAATGAAAGAGGGAGTTGGGTGGAAATATTAATTGGAGGGAGATGGTGTAATATTAGTGGCACCTGGTGCTTTTCAAGAGTTCCACTGGTGTTTTTTTTAAGAGATCATACTTATCATTGCAAAATATGAATATATGATTTTTATATGAATTATGTAAAAGATTAGGTGACACGTATAATTTCTGTCACTGGCATCACCAAAAAGAATTGTAAAGATAATTTACAAATAATAATAATAATTATTATTATTATAATTTAAAAATACATTAAAAAAATAAAATGATTCCTGTTTTAGAACAACCTTCAAAAACCCTCCCTTTCTGTTTGTTGCATTTTATTTTATTTTCGAATTATTTTCTGCAAAATAATATTACATTGCTTCATGCAAGTTTTGTGACACTTTCAAAGTGAAATGTCCAGTGAGTGGCACTAAAAGCTTGTTCAGTTTTTTTTCTGAAACAGTGAGTCTGGCAATGTTTTATTAACGTTTATTACGTTGGTTGTTGTACATTTATTTATTTTATTTATTTATTTAGTCATTTAGCAAACGCTTTTATCCAAAGCGACTTACAAATGAGGACAATAAAAGCAGTCAAAACTAACAAAAGATCAACAACATATAAGTGCAAATGACAAGTCTCGGTTAGCCTAACGCAATACACGTAGCACAGTAAACAAAACAAGTGTTTCCTAGCAACGACAACTGCGCTAAACACTGAGACAAGAAATAAATACACTTACGAGCTGCTTTTAACTTCTGCTGATTGACTGCTTCTCACAAAGAGTATTTCTTTACACTGTTTTGCTGGCGCTTGAACACACTTTCCTGTTTATCACAACAAATGGCCAAGCAAAGCGCACGACACTGACAAGGTACGCGATACAGTACGATAGACCAAACATATCATGGCAGTTTGGAAATGAAATGTCCAGTGAGTGTCACTATAAGATTAATGCATTATTAAAAACGCATTTGCTGAAGCAACCCTGCAACCCTTTCATCATGTTTCATGGCAATCGTACCTGATCGCATCGCAAGTGCAATGCTGCACCATGTGAGTTACCAAACAAGTTTACTGTCAGAAAAACCATACATACAGAGCTGGTTATGTAATGCAAAAGTCAAAATGTATTAGTTTTGCGAGTAAACTATGGTTAAAGTGTTCTGAGGTCAGAACACAGTATTGGGCAAGGAACTGCATGAAAATACAGTATGTCAATGTTAATCAATTATCTGCCCCTTTAATCATAATTTGTATGAAAAGTAATAAAAGTTGTTTTTCTGCCACCAGTGTTCATTTCAGCTGGAAACTGCAGTGAAATGTATCTATAGATATGTTTTTGTGACAGAAGCATGTTTTTCCAATAAGCCTATGTTGGTTGTTACACACTTCAAACTCCGCGAAGAATGGTGTATGGTTGGTATCAAAAGATTAGAGCCTCTTGTCCAATGAAAATCAATCTTAACTTCATTTAAATCAATGTTATCTGCTATCTGTATGGACAGCTATCTGTATTGAATAGTGTATATTTATATTCAAAGCAGATCACAAACATCAATAATAGTGCTGTGCTATTATATACACTTTTATTTATACAATGATTGAATGGATGGATGCTGCAATATATGTTAAAGTAGCCAGCGTGTTCACAGAGCAGTGTGAAATGACACTGTAAAAAAAAAATTCTGTAAAATTTACGGTAAAAAAACGGCAGCTGTGGTTGTCGGAATGTTACCATAAAAAATATGGTAGCAACATTTTAGGTTTTATGGTATTAACTTAAATTTACAGTTAAATACCGTAATTTCATTAACTGATATAATGTTAATATACCAACCTATTGAAGTATTGAAATCTGTTTTGTACCTTTGTAATACACTGATAACCACCAAACGCAGGTGGTGATGAGAAAGTCACATGATGAACCAAAGCCCATCACAAGCAGCTTTTAAATAATAACATATATAGAAGGTGCACAGTGTCATTCACACAAACACTAAACACCATCATGGTAACACACATGAAACTGAAATAATGCAATAAACATTCATTTAACAACATTAGGTGTAAAATACAACCCTAACTGATAAGAAAAAAACTAAAAAGAAACATAGTTATTTCAACAACAAAAAAACATCAAATTTGAAATGTAACGCATAGAATTCTGGGAATGTCAATTTACGGTTATTCACTGTAAATTATACAGTCTTTTTCACTTCCAGAAAACGGTATACTACCGTAAAATTACATGTAATGTCCAATACAGTTTTTCACCGTATATAGTAATTTACCGTTAACCATTTAACAGGTTTTTACTGTAGCATTTTTACAGTCTTTTACCGTTAAATTAACGGTCATTTTTTACAGTGCATCTGAGGACAAAATGACTACAAACTTCCAGTCTCCCGACTCACCCTGAGAGGTCTCCAACACCTCAAATCATGCAGTAATTTATTTCAGCCTCCTCTGCCCTTAACGATGGGCTTTGGTGCCGCCACATTGATCAGCCTCCACTTCTCCTGTGACTCATCCCTGGCTACTCTCCCTGTTAGCATCAAAACTTAATGTGAGATCTGACATCGGTTCTCACAACCACACTTATTTAGATGTATGACCTTTCCAGAAAACAATGACAAATCAATAAGCAGCTTTGCTTCCTCAAAGTCTAATTAAAACAAGCACGGGGTGACTCAAAGGGCAGAGGGAGCTGGGAGAAACTAGCATGTACGGCGTATAGTACATGACTGCTTCATATGTACACATGACATTTACAAGTTGCATTTGTGTTGTTTGTTCTCTCAGTTTCAGATTTATCCATCCCTAAACCTTAAGTAAAAATAACTAACTGTGGATGGTCATGCAGGTCAGATGGCCTCTTGCAGTCTAAATAGAAGGTTCTTTGCTCGAATAAGCTGCAATGTGGATGAGGCATGAGTTAAAAATCTGACTATGCAAAATTATACTGTTGATAAAATAAGTTCACTTAGATCCAGTGCTATTAGAAGCAAAACAGAGGCAAAGTTTAAATTAAACATGATGTTTGTACCAATGCCATGAGAAAAATAAACCTTGCTAAAACTATTTAAAAACTAGTGGAAAATGCTAAAATCATCTCTGCATTCATAAATAACGTCTTACTTGAATAAAGATAAACAACTCAAAGAATAAACACAGATGTTTCTGTTTTGGCATGTAGTTTCTTTCAAAAAAAAGTTTCTTCCAGGTGCAATGTGACATTTCCTGTGACAACCAAATTGTTTGTCCACATTTAATACAAACCTGCTACACAGAAGAAATTTAAGATTTAATATACATTTATAATATAATATATGACAAAATGTTCTGCTGAAAAGAACACAGAGAAACAGAAACATAATTTTTAATTTTAACTTCATGAAATAGCAAAAAGAGACATCAAACGTGTGAAATGTTAAATGTGCTTTAAGTACAACAAGGCATCTCTTAAAATACAATTACATGGAAAAAAAGTCTAAGAAAGCATAATTTGCTGCAATTAGATTAGTCACTCTCTGATTTTCAGATACCCTGGGTTCACTTTCAATACAAAAGCTGTCAGCAGAGCTTGATCAGAATTCTCTGGTAAATTAACACACATCATTGTTCTCTACGTGACGATGCTTGATTTGAAATTATAAACACTACGACAGCATAGATGTTTTGAAATGGATGTTGTTTTAGATTCATTTTCATTCTGCAAGCTATAATGGGAGTTACCAAATAGTAAATGATCATTCTCATCAACTATACCCATTATAGGTAAAACTGAATTTTTTTTACACATTAAAGTTGCTAATCTCCAAAAAGACTCTCAGCTTGCAGTATGCAGTCACAGAAGAGAAAAACAGATTGACGCATCTCATATCTTGCCACAGTTTGTTGTAGTGTCAGACTCAAAAGCCTGTGAAGGGATTTTAACAGGCTTTACAAAGGGACACGCAATGATGAATTAGCTATGTTTAAAAATTTGTCCGAGTCGGACTCATAGGAGCAGCGCACGATGACACATTATTAAGCTGTTATGAAGCACTCGCATTGCTGAGTTTCCAGGCTGACGCTCCATCCAACTGCGTCACGGGGGGCTGCCACATGGAGAAACCCACCGAGACCAATCATGTCAGGCAAAATGAGACTCCATCGCATCCATGCAAAATACATTCCAGACACAGGCAGCGGCCGTTTCACCCCCTTTGAATTATTAATGATCAAAAATCAGGTGGAATGAGCAGAATTTGTTGGGTTGGTGATTTAGGCGGACGAGCACAGAAAGCATCGAGTGGGGGTCTCGCACACCTGTCTGCTTTTCAGCTGAAAAACTACCACGGTTTGACGCGCCTTTGAGAAACATTGGCACTGCGTGTAAGCTAATTTCTCCCCTTGATCCCCATTTCCTTTTCAGGCATTGGCTTCAAATTTTTCTCTGAGCCATTGCGTGTGGCCGTTGGGAAGCGAAGCTAAGCCTGCATTACCTCAGACAACCTAATCTGCAGACAACAAGCCTTATTTGACATGGTCACTGAGGCATGGCTAGTTTCTTACTGAATATTTGAAAGCAACAAACACAAGGGAAAAAATAAAGCACCTTCTCTTCCAGCTATAAAGCAATGAGATTTTTTCAAAAACGAGGTAAGAAAACATGTCAAAAAAGGCCAATACAACAATACTGGTAGAAAATCCCTGAAAAGCAGCATGAAAAATACTTGGACACTATTTGCTTCAATATAGATGCATCCAAGAGCTGCAATAAAAAACAAATTGCAATCCTATATGAAAGAGTAATAGTATTACTCATTACATTGTTCATAGAGAATGGCTCTTGTGGTTTCAACCTTACCAATGCAAACACAGATCTAAGAGAAAAAAATGTTTAGCATACAAAGACACATTTTAAGACAAAGTTACAATTGTGAGATAAAATCACAATATGAGAAAACTGCAACTGTAAAATGTAAAGTAACATTTTGAGATATAAAATTGGATTGGATTAAAGTTGCAATTATGAAATATGAAGTTGCAACTGTGAGATGTAAAGTCACATTTGTAAGATATAAATTCACAAACATGATATACAGTTAAGTTTGTTAGATGTGTAAAGTTGTGAAATATAAAGTTGCAAATGTGAGATCCTAAGGCAGACTTGTCAGATGCTAAGTCACTTTTGTGAGATATAAAGTTGCAATTGGAAGATGTAAAGTCACATTTGTGAGATATAAAGTCACAGATCTGTTACTATTAAGTTTTGAAATACAAAGTTGCAAATGTGAGATCTAAAGTCACACTCATGAGATACAGTCACATTGGTAAAATAATATCACAATTGTGAGATACTAAATTGTTATTGTGAGAAACTGTGTAAAGTCGCAATTGAAGTCCCAATTGTAAGATATAAAATAACAATAGTAAGATAAGGTGCTATGTGAGATACAAACAATATGTTTGCAATATGTTGCAAACAAGATTTTAAGTCACAATCGTGAAATATAATTGCATTTGTGAAATAGATAGCTGCAACTGTGAGATATAAAGTCCTTCACTTTTTTTCTTTCTCCACAAAAAAAAAAAAACTTCCATAAATAACACACTGATCAACTATGTTCAAGTGGGCATGAAAGCAAGTTCATGGTGTCAGCATTCCGAACTTCAGCCTTAAGGCTTAAAAAGGCTTATGCTGTGCAGCTCCAGACCTGGTTTATGAGTGCAAATGCTAAACCAACCAGCTACGTTGTGGAAATTCTAAACAAGATCAATAGAACACAAATTATTCAGTACATATATGATTCACACACATGCATCTGTCTGAAAACAGACCCAATTTAAAAAAATTCACTGTCTTCCTTGAGTTCTGTCTTAGTGTATGAGAACCCACCAAGTACAACGGGAGCCCTCCAAATTAAACCCATTAGAGTGGGATATTCCCACTGACACCGCAGCTTGTGGGTGCTCACAAACTGCACATGATGAGTGCAAATCCATTTTCTAAAGTGCCAAATGGTGCAATGTCATCTGTAGGGGACAAATCCAGTCTGGCATATGCTGCGAATGAAGAACCGGCAAACTACAACAACAGCTGGCCACTCGAAAACACAATTTTCATTGCTGCATCATGTAACCGCAGATTCGTCTAATTCAATTATCATTAAATATGTAAAAATATCGCTCTTGTACGAGTGCATGGCAAGAGTGCATTTATACACCCTGCATTACAAGGCACGTTTACTCATGTAAGTAATGATATATTCTAATGTTCATCGCACATGCACTGCATGAAAATAAAAGCGACATTTTCATGTCCCAACATGCTTTCTTTGTTGCCCGTGACAGCTCTACCTCTGCAAATAGTATGCACTGCAATAACAGTATGACTGCAATTCAGTGGGAACTCCACAATATCAGACCTCTGTGCAACCGGCATGTCAATCAAATCTTCACAATGCCAAATTAAAGTTCTTGAACTTTCCACTGCATCTTGAGGAAAAAATCAGTTATCTTCAATATCAGTGCAGTGCACTCAAAGACATTCTTCAAACAATTTGATAAGCACTTTTCAAAATGCATTTTCTGTTTCCAAAAATGTATTGTACCCTCTGAAGAGTGCAACTGCCTTTCATATATTGACATCTTATTTTCTGTCTTTTCGTGCCAATGTTTGTCAATAGCAATTTTCAGGTTAAATTTCTCTTGCCAACATAACAGGTTATGGAATCAGCTCAAACTAAAAATTCAATGGCCCATAAAAAAAAAAATGAAATATGCAATATGTGTTATTGCAAGCTATTTAAATGCTCATTTATGAGATTAGTTAAATAAGTGTAACACCATTACATGTATTTAACGCAATTAAAAAAATTATCTAATTATCTAATTCTGTTCTGTCTTTCAAAGAAGTGTCAGAAAACAGCACAAGTGTTGCCAAGCTCTTGTGTATTCCAGTGTAAATGAGAAGGACCTTCTAAATGTCAGTTTTATTTATTAATCAATCACATTATTCACGATTCATTAATCTGTCAACATACATTTTTTTTTGGTTTTATGATTATTCAAATGTTTTTGCTCTAAGAAAAAATGCTTCTTTTAAGAACTTTTCACTGAAAGGTTCTTTGGCAAACACAAAATGGTTCTTCTATGGCATTGCTGCAATTGTGAGATAAAAAGTCATAATGTAAGATGTAAAGTCAGATTTGTGAGATATAAAGTCACATTTGTGAGATATTAAGTAGCATTTGTTAGATATAAAATCACAACTGTGAAATAAAATCACAATGTGAGATAAAGTCTTGATTGTGATAAATAATATATCTGTGATATATAAAGTTGCAGCTGTGAGATATAAAGTCGCATTAAACCCCATTTTGGAAACTTTAGTGTAGTTAAAAGTTTTTACCAGTAGACTCAGCAAGACTTTGTCATACTATTTACTAGAGCCCGAGCGATATGGGTTTTTTTGGGGCCGATACCGATACCGATACCGATATTAGGGAGTAAAAAAAGGCCGATACCGATATATCGGCCGATATTCTTTGTGTATATTATAGTACAGTACCAGTCAAAAGTTTGGACACTTTCCCATTCGTGTGTCCAAAAATTTGACTGGTACTATATATAGAATACAGTATATACTGAAAAAACTATTTTCTCACTACAGTGAGACTGCTCATAACAAGAGCAGAAAGTCCACACACCTACTAATTTATTGTGTTTTGCTTTGCACTGACCCTCAAGCTACCTCTAGTGCTAATGTTTCTGTTAGGATTGTTCTAGTCTTTCCACTGATGGACTGAGACTAAAAAAAACATCTCTAGTCCGACACATCACAACATGTGTAGCACATGCACATAATATAAACTTTTGTCTGCTGCATTACCTAACTGATTTAGAATTTTGCTTTTCAATCTTGCTTTTCATTTGATTTTGTTTACTTTGTTTTTACTGATCTGAATATCTTGATCTGCACTGTACTGTGCTGTATGTGGAATCATTTCTCAATCTACTTCTGATTTGTGCATTGGGATAAAACTGCTCATAACTGCTGGTCTAGGATCAGTTTCTCCTACCCAAATCCAAACTGTAACTATACATCTAATAGGGAAATCTGATTCTAGATGAGTGGCTGCTGGAAAAAAAAAAGTCTCTAATTTCAAATGTTCCACTGTGCAATTCATGGAATAAAAGATTACATTTATTTAGATACTCAAATACTTCAGTTTATCCTTAGAATTCTGTAATTGAAGAAGATCAACATTTAGCTGTGTCGACAAAACTGCTGAACAATCCAGAAAAATTAATATTCAGGTTTTCACTCAGCTGTAAAAGTTGACAGAAAAAAAGAGAACAAAACATCCCTCACGTCTTATTTCTTTCATTAGGAATCACATACAAATGTCAACACAGATAACGTGCTATTGCTGCAAGCTGGCTGACATTAAATGACACCCTGTGCACAGACTTTTAAATATTGCTTTCTCTGCAAAGTGATTTTGCAGGCTGAATCTTTTCTTTTCTTGCCTGGCTCGTGTACAGCTGTGGTTTCCATTATAACAGCTGAATTAAAATGCAGCCAGTGTCCTGGAAGTCGGGTAGTGGAGGAAGACATGAATACGTAGTAAATGTGGGGGATTTACTCTCAGCTGTGCTGAGACTGCTTGACATTATTTGATGTCAGATCCAAAACCCCTTCAGAAATGATCCAAGATTCACTTTCTTTATCTGAAGTTTAACATATTTATAAATATCTAATTGAAAGAAAATTATGAAGAGTCATGTGTGTAGCCACTACCTACTGATGAATAGAAAATGAGACATTAACATAAAAACTGTATATTGAATGAAACTGATTGAGACTTCTTTTTATTTGCACACCAAAATCAGGTCATATCTCACAAGATACAATAGATAATTCAGCCCATGACCATGAGTGAGCTTCAATATAAGAGACAGTTCACCCAAAATCTAATCTGTCATCATTTATTCAGTTTTTAAACACCAAAAGGGACTAAAAGCATCATAAAAGTGCTCTCTATGAGTCCTGCGGTATATATCCTAGGTCAATTTTGTGGCATAGACTGAAATTAAAGTCCATAATGACAGAATGTTTATTTTAGGTGAGCTATCACTTTGAGAAACATAATTAGTTACATTGCCGAGAAAATTAACAATGCTATATTTCCAGTAAACAGCACTGCAAAATAAAGAAAGTCTTCCTTTACCTTTTCCCTCACTTTCTGAAGAACGGAATTTCCACAAAATGCTGGGTTCAGGTCGCCCGATGGCCAGACACATGAGACTTACGTTACTGCCCTCGTTCACTGAAACATCCGTGGATATGTTTACAATCCTGGCAGGAACTGCAAAAAAACAACATAATGCAACACTGTAATCACACTTCTGCAAAAAAAAATGTTGGCACTTAAGTGATTAATCATCAATTAACAAAAAAATCATAACATCATCAGCACCCGGAGGATGTTTTAAACATAACGTTAGCTTTAATCAAGATGTGCATATTTTTCACTATTCGATTTAATAGATGTGTAAGGCTTATGCAGCTTGCAAGCAGCAGATGCAAGTTACATTTACATTTTCTGTTTTCTCTTGAAAATTCTTATGCAAAAGTCTTGCAACGATTTCCTAGGGCATGTTGTTATATATATTTTTTTAGGTTGTATGATTTTATAAAGAAAAACAAACATAATACAAGCAGTGTACAAAGCAAAAGAAAAACATAGTTTTTATAAAAATATAGATCTCATATTCAGATTGTTGTGACTTGTGGTGACATCTTTGAAAATTATGATATGTACTACTGTAAGAGTCTACAGTAGTACATACATAAAACAGCAAAAACAGTAATATTGTGAAATATTGTTATATTTTTTAAATAACTGTTTTCTATTTTTATATCTGTTAAAATGTAATTTATTCCTGTTATAGCGAAGATAAATTTTCATCAGACATTGGGTCTTCAGTGTCAAATGATCTTTCAGAAATATTTCTAATATGCTGATTTGATGCTCAGGAAACATTTCCTGTTATTTCAACAGAAAACTTTGCTGTTTAATATTTTTTGTGGACACATTTTTAGGATTCTTTGATGAATAGTAAGTTCAAAAAATGGCATAAAATAATAATTAAAAAAAAAACTTTTATAACGTTATTTTTATACTTTTATACGTCACGATTAGTCAATTTAATGCATCCGCCCTGAATAAAATTATACGTTCTTTCAAAAAAAAAAAGTCTTTATATACATAATATATACATAATTTATAGTTATATTTGTTATTCTCCCATCCATAGACTGGTGTATTAACTATGATTCTAATTTGAATTATGTGATTCTGGAATCCAAGGTCTGTTCTTTATAACAATTCTGACAACAATTTAATTAGGTGGTTGTCCTCTAACATTGAATTTGAAACCCTAGAGTTTTGAAATCCTTCCGATTCTAGAACCATACAGTAATTGAATTGATTGTACATCAATCAAATGATTCTGTAAGCTTTGTAGATAAATCTACAATCAGTCCATTAGAATAACGCCTCAGTATTACACGCTGTCGTTGATTGACGTGATAAGATGAGCAGGTCATGCTCTGTTAAGGTAATGTTGTTTATAACTTGACTGAAACTGGAAATGGTACCCGGACAGTCTGTCAGTTTTCTTGACTGTGTTCCATGTTTTAGTCTGAATAAACCAACCAGCCAGTATCTCAGAGATATTTAGTTGGCGTCCTATCGGCCTGCTTCATATGGGAGTCCGCTATCTGTGTTTGCTGGAAAAGTAAATATTTTATGGTTAATTCTGTTTAGTGAAGTTTTAGTGAGTCATCCAAGTAGGCACAAGAATTTTCTTAAGGGATGTCACTCACTCACACACACAGGTACACCAACGTGCACAAACACACTACAATATGACTGAATAATTGATCTGCAAAAGAAGTCTGGACTGCAAACGAAAAAACAGCTGCTAACACAGATACTGAGGTCAGAGTCTTCCAAGTTTCTGCAATTTAACTGCTGATTCGCTCACATACCATTGAATATTTAGCATATTAATGGCAATGATTCAGACAAATGTGTAATGGAAAACATAAATTAATTTAGTTTCAAATAAATCCAGTTATCCACGTAAACCACCAGTGTATGACAATATTGTGTCCTATCTATCAAATCATAACAGCAGGGGGAAAGTCCTGATGGGACTAATTACATTTTTACTCCAGAACAATCATTTTTCTGCCTATAATAAAATTGAAAATACTTCAAAAGAACGAGTTTCACGAGTTACTTTAGCTGTAGTGAGTTTGTGTGTGTGCATGGCACTAGGTTGAAGCAATGAAATTGGCCAAAATGGAATCATTCATCATTCAAAGTGGTATATGGGTATTTTCTGTCTCCTGTAATTATAATATAATAAATTATAATAAATATTACAATAAATACTGCATCGCATGTCTTCAATGAGAAGAGGAAGGGGTGATTTTTGCTGATTTACTGTATGAAATCGCGAAAATGGCCTTAAACAGTTAGGCTAGTAAATAAACTGCAGAACATTATGTGTTCTAATACACGCACGCATTGCATGTATTCTGACACCGCTGCACGAACTCGCCGCAGATCTGCTTGTTAACCAGGGTTCAAAGTCCAAAGCGCGAGGAAAATCTGCGCTAAAACAGTGTTACTCGTCAGTTGCTCAGCCATATTTTTATTAATTTTTACAAGGCATGTGACAATGCGATAC
>NW_015639527.1:883085-887785 GCF_001515625.1 Sinocyclocheilus rhinocerous | reverse complement strand
CCCACTGAGCCCTGAAGCACCGAGGGTGGCAGGGGTATCAATGAACCTCCGTGAGGGCATTGAGGGAACAATCGACCTGACTGCTGTAGCCTCTTCACTTGAGGGGCAAGCTCTCCCGTGCCATACCGTTGCCGGGCGGTAGCTGGGATTTTCGCTCGTCGGAGTATAGACTTATTTAAAACAAATGTAATTTATTTAAATTTATTTATACATTTTAATTAGCATTAACCCAACTAAAATGTATTATTATTATTATTATTATTAAAATAATTCTCATTTCTGGTTTTCTTTTCTATGGATTTTTAATAATTTTTGGAGGGTAGAAATTCAGATCACAAATGAAGTAACCCATTTCTGCTCATTTGTTCTGCATTTTTCTGCATTCATGCAGGTGTCAATGTTGAAACTGTAAAATAAAATTAAAAAGAAAACACTAAATAATTGTAAATACTAATTATTTAACTTAATATGTGAATATTTACTTGAAATAAAAATTAAAATTAAGAATATAAATACATGCTAAAATAAAGCCATAGCCGACTTTTTTTTTTCTTCAGAAATACATCACATTTTAAAAGCAAAATGCAAACAAGGATTCATTTTGACTTCAAGAAACAGCTACTAAAAAAAGTTACCTCCAAAACTGGCATGTGTGCATGTGTTACATCAAAGGTATTGTTTCATGCTTGTATAATTGATGGCTTCAGCTTTCTAACCATGAATCCCAAATTCAGGTCACTGTTTCAAACACACCAGTTTGAGCTCTTCAAAAAAGACAGAGTACAGAGTTCAGAGCATGAACAGACAGAAAGACTATGCTAACATTTTCCAAAGAGACAGACGCAAGTCTAGTTATATAACTCAGGTTACATCTCCTCATGACTGTGTGTGTTTGTGGTAAACTGCTGAAAATGAATCATTCTCAGCCAAATGACAAGCCTCAACCCTCCTCAAATTCATGATGAAGTATATTTCTGTCTCATACTTGCAGAAATTCCCACCATCTCTGAGCAATACCTGTATTTTTAATTGGACTTGCACTGGGCTAAAATAACTGCAGAAGGCGGGAAACCCACAGAAATCAGTGGGAGAAAAACTCATTCTTGAGCTGCCTCTGGTGATATAGCTGCCGCTAATGTTTCACCCGGGCAAATTGCACTGGCTTCGTCTCTACATTTATATTCTCATAACCCCACTGAATCTTTCCAATGGCTCATTACTGCTCTTTAAAATGAGAAAAAAAGAGCTGCCTCCTGATGCAATGCTGAAAACTGAAGCATACTATATAGAAAACCGCAACAAGGGACTGCAAAAGCAACAGCCGTAAACATATGGCAACAAGGGAATGCTGAGTTGAAGACAAAAAATAATCACTATAAATTTTATAGTAAACTTTTGAAAGGAAAAATGCATAGCACAATAATATACAATTGTTTTTATAGTAAACTTTTGAAAGGAAAAATGCATAGCACAATAATATACAATTATTTTTATAGTAAACTTTTGAAAGGAAAAATGCATAGCACAATAATATACAATTATTTTTATAGTAATTGTAAAATAAAATACAAATCATTACACTTTCTTTATAGAAACATTATTATTAATTAATAATGTTCAGAAGCTACTTTAGTGAATAATTATTAATGAATTATTCATTCATCCTAGAACTAATTATTCATTCATTAAGAACTAAGTTCTTAATGCCTTCCTGAAAGTGAAAGATTACAAAATTAAGAAATTGTCACTAGAAATCATATATAAATGAAGTAGTTTTATTTGAACTAATTTATTTATTTATTTATTTTTATTGAATTAAAGTTTTCTTATGAATATATAACTATTAATAAAATATATTTTGAAGCTGCTAATAAGTCTCTGTAATGAAGGCCATTACAAAGCAATATGACAACATGAAGTTTTGCCACTGATACAGAGCAGTCAACCAAGATGCTTGTGTTTTCCTCTAAGATCTTTTAAAGGATAAAGACTGGCAGCAGTCAATTTCCATATGGCTTCCTATTCCGAAATGACACAGCCCATATCCTTGGAGAATCCACTGGTCAAAAAGGTGTCAATCATCAAACTGCAAAATGTATGGGAATCTTTTTTTTTTTTTTCAACCGTCACTATGGAGTGACAGTGTCGATCATTGTAGACTATGTTGTAAAACTACAGCGATGAAAATACCACCAAAAGCCTCCGCTTCAATGTCTAAAAGATTGCAATGTCAAACCGCTGATGCCTGTGGGTTATTGTCAGGAATGTTTCAAAGTATTTAGCATATCATTCACCTTGTTCTTATGCATGCGGAAAGCTTTTAATAGATCTCTCAGGAAAAGGCAAGACAGTCAGAGAAGCCTGTCATTTTGTAAAAGAAAATCAAAATGTATTTAAATGCTCCATTAGAAAGTCCATAAAGAAAAAAAAAATCACATTTAGACCAACACACATTACATATTAAATGACTACCCTATCTGCCTCCATGGATTTATTTATTATATTGTAATATTGCTGGTTTGCTCTTAGCTCAATGGGGAAATCAAACAACTAGGGTGGTTTCATATAACACATGCTGAGTGAACATTATGGTGTGTTTTGTGCAGTGATTGCCTCTTCACTCCTTTCTAATAATAATACTAATGAGTCACATTGTGCCATCAGAGCAAGCTGCAGGTCTCTTGCCTCAGAAGAGAGCAGCTTGTTTAGCCGCTTTCAGTTATTACAGTTGTGGAGAAAAGCAATCACCCTACTGCAATCCCATCTCAATCAGATCTATCTGGCACTGCTGCGGCTGAAACAGCTCAAAACATTAACAATGGCACTGTTTCGAGGTTGATAAAAAAGCAGGATCAACTGTCCCTCGTTATCGATAGTTATTCATTAGACTGGCGGATTATTATTGGCAGAAAGTTATTCCAGTTTGCAGCCTATTGTGGCCCTGAACCACCTGCTTAGACAGGAAAGGTCTGTCTGACCAATCACAGCTTACTCCACAATACTACTAATTTAAAAGTGCAGGTGAATAAAATACAATAATACTGATTTAAAAATATTAGTAAAAAACTGCTGATTTAAACAAACTCACTGTACAGAAAAGTTTTAAGAAATTTAAGAAATTGTCAGAAATGGGTGTACTGGACTGCATTTGTGATCAAAATTTCTGTATATACTTACACAGATAATTAGTTTATACTGTATAATAATAATAATAATAATAATAATAATAATTTCTGCCCTCCTAAAATAATTAGTACCATAAAAAAGAAAACCACAAATGGACTCTATTTCAATATTAATAATGATAAAAAAAATTTAAAAAAAAAATCCTATGGTTAACAGCAATTCAAATATATAAATAATTAGATAATTAAAAAAAAATATTATAAATATATAGATGCTGTAAGTAATTCTCTGGTAGTTAATGTTTAAAGACGTGAACATATGCAGATGCAGATTCTAATATCAAGCCTCCACAGTACTATTTTAGCTATGATAGCGTATTTTCAATTGGCCTCGCAGAGGGTTGAAATAACTGAAGCAGAAGGCAGGGCACCCACAGAACTCAGTGGGTGAAAAAAGGATTCCCGCTCTGCCTCTGGTGATATAGCTGCTGCTAATGTGTCACCCAGGCAAATTGCACTGGTTTTGTCCTCCCATTTACATTCTTATAACCCTACTGAATCTTTCCAATGGCTCATTACTGCTCTTTAAAATGAGGAAAAGAGCTACTCTTCAATCCAGTAACAAGAGCTGAGCTTATTACACAAATGTGCAGTGAATTGAGAGGCCGTCTTATCCTTCTCCCCATGGAGGAGAAAGTTGGAGACTAATCTAAAACAGAGACATGTCATTACACTTGAGCAAACGAAAGACGATAATCCCACTTGTTGTTTACAGGGCCATCTAATTAAATTGCCACGCTTTTGCCCTCTGATACATAATAGTGTATATGACATCCTGCTCATCAGGTAATACATGTTGAATCGCTTTAATAAAATAGTGCAACGAAAGTGCTTTGATCAGGATGAACATTCAAGAGCTGTGTTTCAAAACCTAGCGAGCTGTATAGGGAGCATCCTAACTTAAACAGAACCTCTTAAGTGACAAATAGCACTGACAAAGCTAACTAGGTTTTGCAGCGCAGCTACATTTGTTTAGTTTTTTGCTCGACTTCAAATAAATGATGCTTTTAACTGTGTGTAAACTCTAGTGCAAATTAAACTTCTGATGATCCTCTATGCCTCCCGTGAAGACCTCCAGCTAATGGAACATATGGAGTGCGATCATCACCTTTCATGCATTACCTGCACTGAGCCGAATTCATCCTTCCCCTTTTCCCACTTGAGTAGCACTTTCCTTCTTATCCTCACCGTTCCTTCGCTTGCTAACAGTCTTGGACTCCCCGCATGTCCTGCACATGTCTCTGTTTACCCGTGCTCTGTCGTCTCATCCTCTACCTTTGGCTCGCAAACTTGGAATGGTGAAGAACTGTTCTTTTTTTTAATCTGCTTCAGAAAAATCTGCATGTATTCTAAAAAATAAATATATTCTCACATAAATAAACACAAAAAAAATATTATTAATAAAATAAATACATTATTAATAAAATAATATTATAAATAAAGTAATACATAAATATGCTGTATTTAAA
This sequence comes from Sinocyclocheilus rhinocerous, assembly GCF_001515625.1. Taxonomy (NCBI): domain Eukaryota; kingdom Metazoa; phylum Chordata; class Actinopteri; order Cypriniformes; family Cyprinidae; genus Sinocyclocheilus; species Sinocyclocheilus rhinocerous. The sequence continues at coordinate 883,131 of NW_015639527.1, read as the reverse complement.
TATAAACAAAAATACTGAAAATAATTATATATATATATATATATAT